>NC_045030.1:65074711-65092211 GCF_008632895.1 Mastomys coucha | reverse complement strand
TATATCCTTTTGTTTTAGGATAAAATGTTCTATAGATATCTGTTAAATCCATTTGTTTCATAACTTCTCTTAGTCTCACTGTGTCTTTGTTTAGTTTCTGTTTCCATCATCTGATCTATCCATTGCAGAGAGTGTAGTGTTGAAGTCTCCCACTATTATTGTGTGCAAGGCAATGTGTGCTTTGAGCGTTAGTAAAGTTTCTTTTATGAATGTAAATGCCCTTTGATTTTGAGCATAGAGGTTCAGAATTGAGAGTTCATCTTGGTAGATCATACCTTTGATGAGTATGAAATGTTCCTCCTTAACTTTTTTGATTGCTTTAGGTTGAAAGTCGATTTTATTCAATTTTAGAATGTCAACTCCAGCTTGTTTCTTGAGACCATTTGCTTGGAACTTTGTTTTCCAGCCTTTTATTCTGTGGTAGTGTCTGTCTTTCTCACTGAGGTGGGTGTCCTGTATGCAGCAAAATGTTGGGTCCTGTTTACGTACCCGGTCTGATAGTCTATATCTTTTTTATTGGGGAATTGAGTTCACTGATGTTAATAGATATTAAGGAAAAGTAATTGTTTTTTCATGTTATTTTTGTTGTTAGAGTTGGAATTCTGTTCATGTTGCTATCTTCTTTTAGTTTTGTGATTTCTTAATTATTTCTACTTCCATTTTTAGGTCCTGGATGGTTTTGTTCAGTTCCTTCATCTGTTTGGTTGTGCTTTCCTATCTTTAAGGGATTTTTTGTGTTTCCTCTTTAAGGGCTTCTACTTGTTTACTTATGTTCTCCTGTAATTCTTTTTTTTTTTCTCATTCTCTATTTTCTTTATTTCTACCCCTCCATGGGAAAATTTCCACGTTTAATGTAAAAGGCTTAAGCATTGGATTATTTACACGTGCATTAGAAAAGATGGCAGAAGCTGAGGGTCTTCCAGAGGGGCTCATTCCGAGAAGACAGTTCATATAAACCCCATTAAACAGAAGCTTGCGTTTCCAAAGAGGAGCTCCAAACAAGCCCTTGGTGTATCAGCACCAGCTTCAAATTAGGTCAGCCACATTCATGGGCATCTCGTCTATCTAGGTGGAGTAGTACTGCTCGATGTCCCCGAGGATGCGGATGTCATCATTCTTCACAAAATTGATGGCCACACCTTTCCGTCCATATCGACCCGATCTCCCGATTCTGTGAATGTACAGTTCTCTGTTGTTGGGCAGGTCGTAGTTAATGATGAGGGACACCTGAGGGACATCCAGGCCCCGAGCCCAGACATCTGTGGAGATGAGCACCCGGCTGGCACCTGACCGGAACTCTTTCATAATAGCCTCTCGCTTTTTCTGGGGCATGTCTCCGTGCATGGACGACACAGTGAAATTGGCTTCTCTCATATTCTCTGTCAGCCAGTCAACCTTCCTCTTGGTGTTACAGAAGACAACAGCCTGGGTGATGGTCAGCGTGTCGTAGAGATCACACAGTATCAAACTTCCATTCCTCTCTTTCCACCGCCACAAAGAACTGTTTGATGCCTTCCAGAGTCAATTCATCACGCTTCACCAGGATGCGGATGGGGTCGGTCATGAACTTGTTGGTCATCTCCAGGATCTCATGAGGCAGTGTGGCGCTGATGAGAACGACCTGTGTGGCTGGTGGCAAGTACCTGTACACATCATAGATCTGCTCCTTGAAACCTTTGTTCAGCATTTCATCAGCCTCATCCAAAACCAACATCTTGATAGCCCGTGTCCTTAAACTTCTAGGGCGAATCATATCAAAGACAAGTCCCGGCATGCCCGCCACCACATGCTGCCCATAGTCCAGCTTCCGGATGTCCTCCCCGACGTTGGTGCCCCCAATGCAGGCATGGCACTGCACGTTCATGTAATCCCCCAGGGTAAGCAAACCCTTCTGAATCTGCACTGTTAACTCTCTTGTTGGAGCCAGAATCAAAGCTTGGGTTTCTCGAACCTGGATATCCAAGCACTGAAGCACTGAGATACTGAAGGTGGCCGTCTTGCCTGTGCCAGACTGAGACTGTGCCACGACATCTCTCCCTTTAATTATCTGCTTGATAGCACGCTGCTGGATCGCTGAAGGTTTCTCAAAACTGTAGGCCGCGCAGCAGGTCCTCCCGCAGGCCCACAGTGTCGAACTTGGGGGTCACATCCACCTCCTCGCTCGTCTCGAACTCCACTTTGGTCATGTCCTCCTCTTTGAGCTGCGGGAACCAGATAGAAGGCTCGAGCCTTATTCTCTATTTTCTATGGCTATTTCTCTGGGTATTTGCAAATGTCCTGTTACAGTCTGTAGTCCAACTCTCAACAATCAACTCCCAACAACGGTCAGCAGCAGCTGTGAATGGAAGTCAGAGGATCCAGCAGTTGCTCAGTCCCACAAGGCAAGCAGGTGAAGCAGAGAGCTTCTTTAAGGGATTTTTGTGTTTCCTCTTTAAGGGCTTGTACCTGTTTACATGTGTTCTCCTGTATTTCTTTAAGGGAGTTATTTATCTCTTTCTTAAATTCCTGTATCACCATCATGAGATATGATTTTATATCCAAATTTTGTTTTTCCCGTGTGTTGGGTTAGCCAGGACTTGCTGTGATGGGAGTACTGGGTTCTGATGATGCCAAGTAGTTTTGGTTTCTGTTTGTAAGATTCTTGTGTTTGCCTTTCATCATCTGTTAATCTCTGGTGATGGATGTTCTTGCTGTCCCTGGCTGGAGCTTGTTCTTCCTGTGGGTCTGTAAGCCTGTGTCAGCACTCCTGGGAGACCAGCTCTCCTCTGGTAAGATCCATGTACAGAGGGCTGTGGATCAGCCATTCCTCTTGGGTGCAGATGGATGAATGAAGGACCCTGTCCCAGCTGCTCTGCTGCTTCTGTGGCCTGTGCCTCCCTGTTGGTCCTGCCTTAGAAAGTCACCAGAGAAAAAATGGCGATCTTGCATGAGTCCTGGGGTCAGAGCACTCCCTGGAGACAAGCTCTCTGCTCATGGGAAAGGTGCACAGAGGGTTGTGGCTCAGCTGTCCCTCTTAGTTGTAGAGGGAGGTAGAATGGATCCTGTTGCAGGTGCCCTGTTGCTTCTGAGGCCTGTCATGATAATGTATTATAACAGCAGCAGAAGACAAAACAAGGAGATAAATAGAAATCTAGAAAAAAAGGATTTTTGAATGGAAAGCTAAACTACAATTAATCAAGTATCATACATATTTTAAAAAAACAAATTCTACAAGACTAGTAATGTACAATAGGGTAATTAAGGAGGATATGGACAATAGTAACATAGCTTGTATTGAGTTTCACTTTCAGAACTTAGTTTAATACACATTAAATAAAAAATATAAAATCTGAATATTTATAAATAAGTATGTATATTTGACAAAAATGTAATCAATTAAAATATTTGACGTATGTGATTTGCTTTTGGATTTTACAGTTAAGAGAAGGTCTCAAGTCTCAGAAGAGACATTAGACTTTGGCTTCAAAACAGTGTTTAGACAGTGAAAGGTGATAGAGACTGTTGAAATTGGACTAAATTAATATTACATTACAATATGACTACAAATCTATAAGAACCAGTGAGAGAAATGGGGTGCTTTGAATAAGAGTGGCCCCTAGAGGCCCATGGAGTTGAATGTTAGGTCCCCTGTTGGTAGAACTGTATGAGAAAGTTTAGATGGTGTGGATTTGTTGGAGGAATGTGACTAGGGAGTAGGCTTTGAGGCTTCAAAAGCCCACGCCATTTCCAGTTATTTCTCTCTGCCTTATGTTTATATATCAAGTTTGTAAGTATAAGCCTCTGCTCCAGAAGCATGACTACCTGCTTGCTGACATGGTTCCTGTCACTAGGTCATAGACTCAGTCTCAGAAACTGAAAGCCCCCAATAAAACATTTCTTCTATAGTTGCCTTGGTTATGTGATCTTATCACAGCAATAGAAACATACCTAGGACAAGCTTTATGGTAGAGGGTGGAGAAAGTTAAAGATTTGAACATTATTTGTAAATGTCAATTTTTCAGAAACATAATTTTTTTTTCCAAGACAGGGTTTCTCTGTGTAGCCCTGGCTGTCCTGGAACTCACTCTCTAGACCAGGATGGCCTTGAACTCAGAAATCCACCTGCCTCTGCCTCCCAAGTGCTGGGATTAAAGGCATGCGTCACCACCACCCGGCTCAGAAACATAAAATTTATCTACAACTTTTTCTTGATGTAATAATTTCTATATTAATTGCCTTTTATTAAAAGATACCGGATTATATCATCAGGGTCCACATTTACAAATGTTCACATTTAAAGCAATTTATAGCACAGAAAGCCCGATGGTGTTTCTACTACTTTGGGTATATTTACATTTTTACTCTGGTAGTGATTCTCATAAATGATCAACATAAGCTTTAGACTTGGAAAACAATGGAGAAAACACTCTAGGATTTAAGTTCATCTTCTGTGAGATATGCTTTCTCCTTTTATTTAAGAGCTCTGATTTTGCTTGGCCTCAGATTTGAGAGAAAATCACAGTTTAAAGGGAAGAACAGCCAAAATGAAGCCAAAGCATCCAGTTTCTGTTCTTTAAAGGCACAATCTTTCTATACTTCCTAAAACAAAGGCCAATGAATAATATTTTGACCTCATTTACTGCACAAAGCAAAACAAAATTTCAGTGCTGACAGTATTTCTCTAATTGCTCATATAGCAAATTATACTAGATTTTCACATTGTCAAAATTAAAAAAAAAAATTGCTGTATTTGGCATGAGAGCTTTTCTGCAAATATATTTAGTTCCTTTCCTCAATGCTACAACAAAGTACCCAACAGAAGTAGTTTAAGGGAGAAGAGGTTTATTTTGGCTCAAAAGTTCCCCTCATGGTGGGGAAGGTATGCTAGCTGAAGGGGGTTAATCCATGAACTCAGGAGCATAAGGTATGGCTTACTTACATCTGGATGAATTTGAAAAAAAGAATGCACAGAAAGCTATATCTCTCAATTCCTATTCTTATTGATCCACCAGAAATATGCTGTGACTTCAGTCCCACAGAGTCCACAATATCCACGAATACCAGGTGGGACTACTGTTCAAATACGGGATCCTGCACTGGATTCTCAAGTCACATTAGTAATCAAATACTAAAATAAAAAAAAAAAACTATGCTTTTTCATAACAACTGCTTCTCAAATATTCAGGAAAAAAACTGTAACAGGCAGTTGATAACATGCTGTAGTTCAATATCAAATCCCTATGATTATTGTAAAAATTAAAAAGGAAAATTAAGAGATCAAGGAGGGGAGCGTGGAAAGGTTTTGAGGGAAAAATGGGAGAAATAACATAATTATAATTTCAAAAAAGAGAAAATAATTTTTGAAGGTGAATATTAAAATGTTCACTGTTGTTGACAAGATCAATCAACTCAGTTAACTGAGTATCTAAAACATAATATTCTAACTATGATAGATGCTTTGGTCCAGGGAATGGCACTATTAGGAGGTATGGCCTTGTTAGAGTAGGTGTGGCCTTGTTGGAGTAGGTGTGGCCTTGTTGGAGTAGGTGTGGCCTTGTTGGAGTGGGTGTGGCCTTGTTGGAGTAGGTGTGGCCTTGTTGGAGTGGGTGTGGCCTTGTTGGAGTAGGTGTGTCACTGTGGGCATGGGCTTTAATACCCTAGTCCTAGCTGCCTGGAAGCCAGTATTCTGGTAGCAGCCTTCAGATGAAGATATAAAATTCTCAGCTCCTCCTGCACCAGGCCTACCTGGATGCTACCATGCTCCCACTTTGATGATCATGGATTGAACCTCTAAACCTGTAAGCCAATCCCAATTAAATACTGTCCTTATAAGAGTTGTCTTGGTCATGCTATCTGTTCGCAGCAATAAAACCCTAAGACAGAATTTGGTACCAGGGACTAGGGTATTGCTGTGATAGGCCTGGCCATTCTTTTGTTTGGAAGAATGTGGATTTGGGGACTTTGGATTTGGCAAGCGGTGGTATGATTTAAATGGGGCTTAATGGGCTATCCTAGTAGAAATATGGAAGACTTTGTTGCTGTGAGTGATTGAACTTTGCAGATCTGGCCCAAGAACTTTTCCAAGACCTGGAAAAGAACTTTAGTATGTGGCCTAGAGACTGTTTTTGTAGTACTTTGGTAAAGGAAGTGGCTGCCTTTTGCCCTTGTCTGAAGAGTCTGCCTAAAGCTAAGGTGAAGAGACTCAGATTAATTACATAGACAAAGGATGTCTCAAAAATGCCCATCATAGTCTTACTTCTTTGGTTAATTCTTAAGAAGAACATTTTAAACAAGTGTAGCAAGCCGAGAGCGGAATACTATAGAATATATGGTTAATATAGAGCATTAAAGGGGGAGCAGGAAGTGAAATGGAACTCAATCCTGTGTTCAAGAATGTTAAATTGAATTACCGAAGTGGTGACCTTGGGGCAAGATCCCACACAGCAAAGTTTAGGCATGGCAGAACAAGCCTTTAATCCCAGGAGGCAAAGGCAAGCAGATCCCCAGCCTTGAATAGAGCAGGTGGAAGGTGGAAAGCTTAAGTCCAGATGTGGTGGTACATGCCTTTAATCCCAGCATTACAGGAGACAGAGCCATGCATATTTCTGAGTTCAAAGTCAATCTACAGAGCAAGTTCCAGGGCAACCAAACTTAGGCAGCGAAGGAGTTGGAAAACAAAGCTGGTGATAACGTAATAGAACAAGGGTTTCATGTTCTAGCCCCAGCAAGCAGCAGAACTCAGAAGCTTTGGCCATGTGGCTCCAGTTTTAGAGTCCAGAATAGAAGAGGCAACTAGGACATTTGATGCTGGTTAAGTAGCTAAGAAATTTGCAGTGATTAAAAAGAGACCAGCATTACTAAGGTAAAATCTTCTGGGAAGTGTTTCCTGAGAGCACAAAGAAGCCATGTTCCAGAGATAGCCAAGGTTATAACTCGTGCTATAGCTGTACTTGGTAATATGTATGATTCACTTAGGTGCTACTAGTTTTGAAGGCATGACGGCATCATGAAGAACAGTTGAGGCTTGTCACTGTGAAAGGCTATGGATGGCCACTGGTGAAGGTACAGTCCCAGCTGCAGTTGCCAGCCAAGGATTGAAGGGGTCATGCAAAGGATTTGAGGTTTGACACCATGAAAAGAATCTATGAGAGGTTATTGGTGAAGCCTACATGCAGCAGAAGACCCCAGTGTGATAGAGATGCCATTATCATAGGATGATCACCAAGAACAGCAGCAGAAGTGGAGGGGAGTCAACCAGTGCCTAGAATGCTACAGAGAAGAGAGCTGGAGATGTGACCCAAGCCCTTTGAAGGATCCCAGAATATGCAGATCCCAGATACTGGAACTGAAGTTGAATGTGCCTTGGACACCCAAAGAGGATAAAGATGTCAAAGCTATGGGATACCTGCTAAGGAAACTAATAACAGGGAGTGGAATCATCCCAGGATAAAGAACTTTGCTGTAGCCAACAAAGACGAAAAAGGAGTTTGTAGGCCGCCTTACCTGTCCAGTTAGAAGTAAGGAGGCAAACACCGAGCTCTTCCCCATGCAGGTTTATTAGGATCCTTGTAATCTTGCTTGTTACATCTTACTTATTTCTACTTACATTTTATTAGTTACATCTTGTTAGTTACATCTTATTCCTATTTCTACTTACTCCTATTCCTATTCTTAATTCTATTCCTACATCTTACTTCTATCCTTACATACTTACTCCTATCTATCATACTTACTCTTCTATATCTACATCTTACCTCTAACCCATCACCAGCCCTAATTCTACATACTTACTCCTATCTCCACATACTTATTCTCTCTCCAGTCTCCCTCCAGCCCCCAACCCTTGTGGGTTAAATACTTTCCCTGGTCCCAATCAGCATCAGCTGCGTGGCAAAGCATAATAGGCTGCTGGAATTCATGCCAGTTTGCATCACAAACCAGAGGCACTCAGCTTCTCCAACTAAGGGCTTGATTATCAATGTTCTCTGCTGTGACCGGAGACCAGGTGTTCAATATATTTGTAGGGTGGCAGCTGCGGCTCCCCACAGGAGTTGGAGACCTGAAGATCACTTTGGCATCAAGCATGAGGTGTTTGGAGTTTGCCCAGCTGGTTTCCTGTCTTGCTTTGGGAATTACAATTAAGTGACTGGATGAATATCAGAAGAGACTTTGAACTTTGGACTTTAACATTGTTGAGACTGCTGTAGATTGTGGGGACTTTAGAAGTTGAACAAAATGTAATTTTATTATTTTGCTATGTTTAGGTATGACCTCCAAAAACTCATGTGTTTGAACAAGTCTATGGGGGCCAGGGAGTGGAATGTGATGGTTTGTGTATGATTGCCCCAGGGTGTAGCTCTATTAGGAGGTATGGTCTTGTTATATGTCCTTGTAGGAGTAAGTTGTCACCATGGGCATGGGCTTTAATTCCCTAGTTTTAGCTGCCTGGAAGCAAGTATTCTGCCAGCAGCCTCCAGATGAAGATGTAGAACTCTCAGCTCCTCTTGCACCATGCCTGCCTGGATGCTGCCATGCTCTCACCTTGATGACAATGGACTAAACCTCTGAATGTGTAAACTAGCCCCAATAAAATGTTGTTATTTATAAAAGTTGCCTTAGTCATGGTATCTGTTCACAGCAGTACAACCCTAACTAAGATACTATCAAAGCACACTTTTGACAGAAATGCAGAAAACCTCTGTGTGTTGTCTGTTTGTAAGAACTATTATCTCCACTCATACAGTGCAATGAAAACAGGACCTTTATAACTTTACTAGAGTACTAGTAAAAATGTAAACACAAGTGATTTGAAGGAATGTTCTCAAATGATTTGGAAACTGGGTGATTCTTTTTCCCATGGGTCCATACAGTTCCACAATATGATGGTTCTTAACTAAAATCAAATCTGAAGCCTGAAGACTGTAGAGTTAACATATTTATAAAAGCACAAGGTAATAGCTACTAACAGAGAGTAAGCACTATATGTCACCATGGATTCATACTAAGAGTACCAAATAAAATTGGACAGAGGGTGATTTTTGCATTTTAGTTCTTTCTGTGCTTGCTATTTGTCTCACTAGAAGAATGTAGGTTTGCCTCAAGCACTTTGTACTAGGACTTCAAAGCTACAACACTACCTCCAGTCTATTCATGATATATAAGGAGGTCACATAAGAATGAAATTGAGGAAATTTTAGGCAGGGTTCCTACTGTACATATAAATATTTTCCTACTAAAGTTACATCTCTGTACTTGAAATATAACTATCTTGTATAATTTGAAAGCATGACTTATTAGAACTTTTGGGATATATTAAAAACTGAAATGGTAGAAAAAGTTATAGCTCTAATCTCTTACATTAAATAGCAAGGAGATTTCAATTAAATAATGATATTGTTTACAATCATAAGAAAGTATAAAGAAGTCAAATACATAACCAGTAGAAGAAAAGAAATAATGCAGACCAGGGCAGGAATCAATAATGTGAATAATAAAAGAATCACACAAAGAATTAAACAAACATGGAGTAGAGACTGAAGGAATGGCCAAGCAATAACTGGCCCAACATGATATACTCATTCCATGGTCAAGCATCAATCCATAACACTATTAATGATACTCTGCTATGCTTGCAGACAAAAGTCTAGCATAGCTGTCCTCTGAGATGTTGTACACAGCAGACAGATGAGAGACCCACAGCCAAACATTGGATGGAGCTCAGGGACTCTTATGAAAAAGTTGGGGGAAGGATTGAGGAATCCCAAAGGAATAGGAACTCTACAGGAATAGGAAGACCAACAGAATCAAATGAACTGGATCCTTGAGGGCTCTTAAAGACTGAACCACCAACCAAAATGCATATATGATGGGCTGGACTTACCCCCTCCCTAAGCATACACATGTAGCGGATGTGCAGCTTGGTCTTCATGTGGAACCCAAACAAATGGAGCAAAGATGTCCCTGAATTTATTTCCTGCCAGGTAATCAAGTTCCCATAACTGGGCTGCTTTGTCTAGCCTCAGGGGGAGATTTTGTACCTAGCTTTGCAATGACTTGATGTGTCAGGGTGGAAGGATAGGGCCAGGGAGCTGAGCTCCACCTTCTCCATCTCCCCTTTCCCAGAAAGGGGCTGGGGAGATGGAGAGGGGAAGAGACTGGAGGGGAGGTGGTGCCAGAAGGAGGAGGGGCAGCGATCAGGATGTAAAATGAATAAATAAATAAATAAATGAAAAAAGAATTAGTGAAACAAAGCACTGCTTCTTTTAAACCATGGAAAACCATTTTACCCAGCAAAACAAATAGAGGATCCAAATTAACAAATTAAATATGAAAATATATAAATGAAATCATTGAGATGATTAGGAAATACTTTGAAACCTATATTCCAAAATGTTGAGTGATGAAAAATATAGAAAAAATACCTAAATATTTCTGAGAACTGTATATACTGCCAAATTTAATCAACAAGATAAACATTTAAACAAATTTATAGTGAGCTACAATATTGAAACAAATTGTCTCCCAATAAAGAAATTCCCGGGCTAGAACTAACACACTCTCCACAAGTTAAACATGCTTTATTTAGATTTACCTTTTATTTGTGATTTTGTGTGTGAGTGTGTCTCTCTGTGTGTGTGTGTGTGTGTGTGTGTGTGTGTGTGAGAGAGAGAGAGAGAGAGAGAGAGAGAGAGAGAGAGAGAGAGAGAGAGAATGCATGCACACAGGCACATATACATTTATATGGGTGTGTAGAAGTGTATGCAAATGCCTGTGAAGGCCGAGAGAGCATCAGATACACTGAAGGTAGAGTTACAGGTTGTTGGGAGCCTAAATGTGGGAGCTGAACATCAAACCTAGGTCCTATGCCAGAGGCAAATGTACTCTTAACTGCTGAGACAATCCTCCAGCCCTGTACATAATCATTCTAGTGTGTTTTGAAATTATTTTTGCATGTATTTTAAAGATTTATTTATTTATTTTTATGTATATGAGTACACTGTAGCTATACAGATGATTGTGACCCATCATGTGGTTTCTAGGATTTGAACTCAGGACCTATGGAGGAGCAATCAGGGCTCTTACCCACTAAGCCGTGTTACCAACCCCTGCATGTATTTTATTGAGTATGTTTGTACCTATATTTATTTGAAAAATTTATAATTTCTTTATTGTTGTTCCATGTTTATTGGATTTTGGTATCATATAATAAAATGAGGTTTTCAGAGACCCCCCTTTTTATTCTATTGGATAATTTGAAGAGTACCAGTGTTTATTTTCTATTAAAATCTGGCTTTAATACATGGAACAAAGAGAGAATATTAAAAGCTGCAAGGGAAAAGGGCCAAACAGCATACAAAAGTAGACCTATCAGAATTACACCAGACTTCCCAACAGAGATTATGAAAGCCAGAAGAGCCTGATCAGAGTTCATGCAGACTCTAAGAGAACATCAATGCCAGCCCAAGCTTCTATACTCAGCAAGATTCTCAATCAACATAGATGGAGAATCAAAATATTCTAAGACAAAACCAAATTCAAGCAGTATCTATTTACCAATCCAGCCCTACAGAGGATCCTAGAAGAAAAACTCCAACACCAGGAAGGTACGTGCACCAAAGAAAGGACAAGATACTAAGCATCTCACAACAAAGTCAAAAGGAGAGAACTGCAAGTACATAATGTCACCTTCAAAAACAAACATATCAGGAACCAACAGTCATCTCTCTTTAATGTCTCTCAATATTAATAGACTCAACTCACCTATAAAAAGACATAACCTAACAGACTGCATATGCAAACAAGACCCAGCATTTTGCTGCATACAAGAAACACATCTCAATAACAAACACAGGAACTATGTCAAAGTAAGAGGATGGAAAAACAAGCAGGAGTTGCCACCCTAATATCGATTAAAATATACTTTCAATGAAAAGTTATCAAGTATGGTGAAGAAAGACACTTCATATTCATCAAGGGGAAAATCCACCAAGAGAAAGTCTCAATTCTGAAAATCTATGCCCCAAATGCAAGAAAACCCACATTAATAAAAGAAACTTTACTAAAACTCAAAACACACATTGAACCCCACACAATAATAGTGGGAGATTACAACACCCCACTCTCACCAACGGACAGTCATTGAAACAGAAACAAAACAGACACAGTGAAACTAAAAAGGTTATGAACCAAATGGATTTAACAGATGTCTACAGAACATTTCACCCTAAAACAAAAGAATACACCTTCTTCTCAGCACCATATAGTAACTTCACAAAAATCAGCCATACATTTGGTCAGAAAACAGCCCTCAACTGATACAACATTGAAATAATACCATGCATCCTATCAGATCACCATGGCCTAAGGCTGGTCTTCAAGAGCAGCAAAAACTACAGAAAGCTCACATACACATGGAAACTGAACAACTATTTACTCAATGATAACTTGGTCAGGGAAGAAGTAAAGAAAGAAATTAAAGACTTCCTGGAATTTAATGAAAATGTTGACACGTTATACCCAAACTTATGGGACACAATGAAAGCAGTGCTAAGAGGAAAGTTCATAGTGCCAAGTGCCCTGGTAAAGACATTGGAGAGATCTTACACTAACAACTTAACAGCACGCCTGAGAGCTCTAGAAAAAAAAGAAGCAAACTCACCCAAGAGGAGTAGAAGGCAGGAAATAGTCAAACCCAGGGCAGAAATCAACCAAATAGAAACAAAGAAAGCAATACAAAGAATCAGCAAAAACAAAAGCTGGTTCTTTGAGAGAAGGAAGAAGACAGATAAATCCCTAGCCAAACTAACTAAAGGGCTGAAAGCAGTATCCAAATTAACAAAATCAGAAATTAAAAGGGAAATGTAACAACAGAAATGGAGGAAATTAAAAAAATCATCAGATCCTACTATAAAAGCCTATACTCAAAAAACTGGAAAATCTAGATGAAATGGATGGTTTTCTAGACAGATACCACATACCAAAGTTAAATTAAGAGCAAGCAAGCTATCTAAACAGGCCCATAACACACACAGAAATAGAAGAAGTCATTAAAAAAACCTCCCAAGCAACAGAAGCTCAGGGTCAGATAGATTTAGTGCAGAATTCTACCAGACCTTCAAAGAAGACCTGATAAGAGTTTTCCTCAAACTATTCCATAAAATAGAAACAGAAGGAACACTACTTCATTCTATGAAGCTACAATTACTCTGATACTGAAATCACACAGGAACACAACCAAAAAAGAGAACTTCAGACCAATCTCACTTATGAATATTGATGCAAAAATATCCAATAAAATTCTTGCAAACCAAATCCAAGAATACATCAAACCATCATTCACCACAGTCAAGTAGGCTTCATCCCAGGGATGCAAGGTTGGTTTAATATATGAAAATCCATTAAAGTGATTCACCACATAAATAAACTCAAAGAAAAAAATCACATGACCATCTCCTTAGGAGCAGAAAAAGCATTTGACAAAACACAACACTCCTTCATGTTAAAATTATTGGAGAGATCAGGAATTCAAGGCCCATACCTAAGCATAGTAAAAGCAAATTACTGCAAACCAACAGCCAATATCAAATTAAATGGAGACATACTTGAAGCAATCCCACTGAAATCCAGGACAAGAAAAAGATGCCCACTCTCCCCATATCTATTCACAATAGTATTTGAAGTGTGAGCAAGAACAATAAGACAACAAAAAGAGATCAAGGGGATACAAATTTGTAAGGAAGAAATAAAGGTATCACTATTTGCAGATGGTATGATTGTAAACATAAGCAACCCCAGAAATTCTACCAGAGAACTTCTCCAGCTGATAAACAATTTCACCAAAGTGATTGGATATAAAATAAACTCAAATAAATCAGTAGCCTTTTTTTATTCAAATGATAAACAGGCTGAGAAAGAAATTGGGAAAAGAACTCCCTTCACAATAACCACAAATAACATAAAATATCTCAGGGTAACAAGTGAAAGCCCTATATGACAATAACATCAAGTCTCTCAAGAAAGAAATTGAGGAGGATCTCAGAAAATGGAGAGATCTCCCATGCTCATGGATTGGCAGAATTAACATACTAAAAATGGCCGTCCTACCAAAAGCAATCTATAGATTCAATTCAATCCCCATCAAAATCCCTACACAATTCTTCAAAAGCATAGAAAGAGCAATTCTCAAATTCATCTAGAAAGGCAAAAAAAAAACCAATTCTTAACAGTAAAAGGATAGCTGGGGGAATCACCATTCCTGACCTCAAACTTTACTATAGAGTAATAGTGATAAAAACTGCATGGTATTGGTACAGAGACAGACATGTTGATCAATGGAATAAAATTAAAGACCCAGAAATAAAACTACACACTTATGGTCACTTGATCTTTGATAAGGGTGTCAAAAATATACAATGGAAAATAGGAAAGCACTTTCAGTAAATAGTGCTGGTTGACCTGGCTGTCTCTATGTAGAAAAATGAAAATAGGCCCAAATTTTTCACACTGCACAAAGCTAGAGTCCAAGTGGATCAAGGATCTCAATATAAAACCAGATACACTGAATCTAATAGAAGAAAAATTGGGAAAGAGCCTTGAACTCATTGGCACAGGGAAAAATTTCCTAAACTGAACTCCAGTGGCTCATGCTCTAAGATCAAGAATTTATAAATGGGACCTCATGAGACTGGAAAGCTTTTGTAAGGCACATGATTTACTCAATAAGACAAATCGGCAACCTACAGATTGGGAAAAAAAATCTTCACTAACCCCACATCTGATAGAGGGCTAGTATCCAAAATATATAAGGAACTCAAGAAGTTAATCACCAAAAACCAAAACAGTCCAATCAAAAAATGAAGTATAGAACTAAACTGAGATCTCAGAACTGAGGAATTTTGAATGGCTGAGAAGCACCTAAAGAAATGTTCAGTCCTTAGTAATCAGAAAAATGCAAATCAAAAAGATCCTGAGATTTCAATTTACTCTAATCAGAATGGCTAAGATCAAACCCTCAGGTGACAACATATGTCTGCAAAGATGTAGAGAAAGAGGAACACTCCTCCATTGCTGGTGGGATTGCAAACTGGTACAACCACTCTGGAAATCAATCTGGAGGTTCCTCAGATAATTAGAAATAGATCTACCTAAAAACCCAGCTATACCACTCTTGGGAATATACTCAAAAGATGTCCCACCATGCCACAGTGGCACATGTCCCACTATGTTCGTAGCAGCCTTATTGTGATAGCCAGAAGCTGGAAACAACCCAGCTATCTCATGACAGAAGAATGGATACAGAAAATGTGGTTCATTTACACAATGGAATAATACTCAGCTATTAAGAATGAGGACATCCTGAGTTTTGAAGCCAAATGGATGGAACTAAAAAATATCATTCTGAGTGAGGTAACTCAGACCCAAAAGGATATGCATGGTATGTATTCTCTAATAAGTGGATGTTAGCCAAAATCAAAGTACAGAATACCCAAGATAGAGTCCATAGAACTCAAATAGGTCAACAAGCTGAAGGGCCCATGTGAGGATGCCTCAGTCCCACTTGGCAGGGAGAGGAAAGCAATCACAAGTGGGGATCGAGGGTGGGACCTGGGAGGGAAAGTGGAGGGGGAGTAGTGGGAGGGGGACAGGGGAACCTGATCTGGTACTGGGTGAGGGAAAAAGGCTTCAGCAGAAAAAATGGAAACAGGCAACCTTGGGAGGAAGGAGGTTGGGGGGACACTACCGAATGCACCGGAAATTTGGGAGGTAAGCTCAGGCCTCAAAGGGGAGGACCTTAGATGAAATGCCTTACAGTAGGGAGAGGAAACTTATAGAGCCCACCTACAGCAGGAATATAGGGCATCAAATGAGAGAGGGAAGGCCATCCTACAGTCACAACTCTGACCCATAATTGTTCCTGTCTGAAAGAACTACAGGGATGGAAATGGAGAGGAGCCTGAGGAAAAGAAGGTTCAGTGACAGGCCCAAAGTGGGATCCAGTTCAAGGGGAGGTCTCAAGACCTGGCACTATTATTGAGGCTATAGAGCACTCACAAAAAGGGACCTAGCATGACCATACTCTGGAAGACCCAACAAGGAGCTGAGTCAGATGCTGACAATTGCCCCCAACCAATAGACAAAAGCAGCTGACCTGTGTTGTTGAATTAGAGAAAGGTTGAACGAAGCTGAGGAGGAGGGCTATCCTGTAGGAGGACCAGCAGTCTCAATTGATCTGGACCCCTGAGATCTCTCAAACACTGGACCACCAAACAGGCAGAATGAGAAACAAGCCTCCCCAGAAAGGGAACAAGGTAGAAAAGCTAGGATACTTCATACTGTAAATCAGTAGTGGGCCCATCATGGTGATAACTACAACTAGGAAGAAACCAAAGTCTCCTATATATAGGCAGAACTCCCAGTCAGACCTTGTAGATAATGGCTGAGTTTGAGGTTGTTTTGTTCATCAATGCCAACCGTACAGTAAGCATGGGACACAATTTTGAATGAATAGTATCACCAAGTTCCTATGGCTATGAGATTCAAGTGCAGCACAGTTTAGCATCATTCTTGGTAGCTTGCAAACTTCTTTCAACAATAAACCCTAAATCTCCTGAAGCACAGAATGAAGCAAAAGGTGGGTTAAGACATGCAAGTAGCCATGAGTTCTTACCTTGGATATCATTGTTGGGCTGATAAAACCTAAACATGGTAACATGTTGACAGTTACTATCCTGAAGATTGTTCATAAATAGAGTCTTTGAAAAATCCCTGGGGACAAAGAAAGAATCATCTCATGATTCATAAATTTAACCCAGCTAGACTTGTTAGGCACAATCAAGCACTGCATAGACAACCTAGAATAGTGTGAGCTTTCATCCTATACCAGGCTGGACTTGTCTTCGCCTGCTGGGAGCTCTAAGTGTGAGACACCATATCAGCCCTTTATCCATAAGTAACAGGACACTGGTGAAATTCCGTTTAAAGTGATACTGTTTAGAAGAATTCCACAGTGCCTGATCACTGATGGTTGTCAAGTTCTACATGCCCACCCAAACCCATAGAGAGGCTTACAAGGATGGATTACCATTTTAGGTACTTCACTAAAGCTGATGAGAATTTAGGGGATTTAGGGACAGCATTACCATGTTAACATTACTGGAATCCAAGAGGACTTGAGGAAGCTATGGGGGCAAAAGAGTAACAAAGCTCCCCCAAACTATTAAAACATACAAATCCAGGCAAAAATTATCGAGGAAACCATCAGTCACAGTTCATTCAATGATATCTACAAAGTGCAATCAAGTTCTTAAAGGTAAGTATAAAGAAGAGCCTTTTAAATGCACTATACAGTCTATGATCCCTACCTAAGAAAATAGTGCCGACAGTTGGTGGACACTCCTAACTCAATTACATAATCAAAACATCCTCCTGTAGACATACCCAGAAGTCTATCTCTCAGGTGATTCTAAATTCTCCCAAGTTGACAGGCAATTAACATTCTCTCTCTCTCTCTCTCTCTCTCTCT
>NC_045030.1:65064692-65074701 GCF_008632895.1 Mastomys coucha | reverse complement strand
CTCTCTCTCTCTCTCTCTCTCTCTGTTGCTCTAGCTCTCTACTTCTAGCTCTCTCTCTTGTTCACATTCTCTCTGTTTCTGTCTGCTGGTGTGTGTATCTGTGTATAGATTATGAAACCAGGTGACGAGAATATATGTGACATGAAAGCAGAATGGAGGATTATTTGGCAACCAAGAGGAGACCAACAAGATGGAGACAAAAGGTGTAGAGGAAATGTAATGACATAGTCACATAAAATGCCACAATGGAATCCATTATTTTACATGCTAACAACAAAAGATCTTTATTGATTTGAGGTAGTCATTATTTTTGATATAATAAAAGCACAATCTATTATTATAAAAAAGAAATAATAAAACTACTAAATTAGACAACATAAACCAAGAGCTTCTGATCTTTCAAAGATGCTGTTATTGATGTAATGACAATAGAAGAGACATAAATGTTTAGTACATATAGGAAAAGGTGTTCAGCATCACCAGTCACCAGGTAAATATAAATGAAATCTATGATGATATATATTACATGTGGTACCTTGAATGTGACTATCTCACGTAGGCTCTGATATTTCAATAGTGGGCTCCAGTCAGTGATGCTGTTTGACTGTGTTTCAGATTTGTTGTTATAGGAAGTAAGTCACTGGTGACAGGTTTTTTATTTTATTTTATTTTATTTTTAATTTTTTGATTAGATATTTTCTTTATTTACATGTCATATATCTCCTTTCCCAGTTTTCCCTCCGAAAAAAAGGAATAAAATAAAATAAAAATTAAAAAAACCCAAAAACTAAATACCCCTGTTCCCTCCCCCTTCCCTCTGCTCACCAAACCACCCTCTCCCACTTCCTGGCCCTGTGAAGGTTCTGATGGCAGGTTTTGAGAGTTTAAAACATTGGAGCCATTTCTGGTTCATTTTCTCTGCTGCCTTGTATGAGGTTTGAGATGGGAGATTTTGTCTGTTTCGCCTGCCATTGCTTCCATGCCATGAGGCAATGGACTCTCTGAAACTGTAAACCTTTTAATAAGCCTTTCATTCTATGAATTGCCCTAATCATGGTGCTATATATCACACTACCCCCAATAAGAATGATTAATTTCAAAAGTACTAATGAAGTGCTTGTGGAAATATAAAATAAAATGGATTTCCAGCACACTATTTTTATCAACATCATAGAAAAGCTGTATGAAAGTTTTTAAACACTAAAAATAGAACTATGATAGAGTCCAGTAGTTCCACTATTGAGTATATATTGAAAAGAAAAGATCAGCATTTCAAAGACAGATATGTGCTTCCATGTTTACTGCAGAACTAATGTCAGTTGTCACAAAAAGCAATAAGCATAATTGTTTATCAACTGATGGTTGGATGAAGAAAATGTCATTAGTGTTTGATGGAATACTACTTGGCTACTAAAATATGAAATACTAGTGTTATTTTTTATCTTATTAGGGGAATCAGTTTTATGCTAGAAATAAGTTAGAATGGTTTTATTTATAAATTTTCTATGTAGCACAATTTTCAAAACCTTATCTAGTGAGAATACCTATGCTTAGAAGCATAAATAACACAATCCTGTCATTTGTAACATAATTAGACATTTGTCATAGAATGGGACATAAAGTGAAATTAAGTTGGCATAAAAATACAGAGTATACATAACATTAGTCACATATGGAGTATAAAACACTATGCCATGAAATATTTTAAAAATTATTTTACTTAACTTTTTTCTTGTTTTATAATATTATTTGTACTTTAAGATATTTCTTAGCATTTTATTGTGTAACAATGACATAAGAGACTAATCAAGAGTATATAATCTATGACATTTTAAAATGTGTTTCTCATGATTATACATAACAGTCAAAGTATATTATTATATTTCATTGAAATATGTCCATGTCATTTTTGAAAGAAATGTAAAAAGTATAAGATTCATTCATTTTCCTAAGACAAATATATGTTATAAAAACAATTTAGGAAATTTATACAGCAAACAGCTTATTGGAAATAAATATAACCAATATAAAATACATCAGTGCATTTATAACTGGTATATATTTTACAAACTTGATAAAATTAAATAACAATTGAGTTTCATCAGCAAATTTTTAATACCCATGAAAATTCCATGTTCCCCACACTACTTTATCCAGGATAAGCATGTTTGCTTCTTTTTTAAAAATTTATTTATTTTTATTCTTTAATTCTCTTTTACAGTACAGACTTCATCCCCCTCCTGGTCTGTCCCCTGACTAATCTCCATCCTATACCTCCTCCCCTCACCTTGTCTCCAAAAGGATGTCCCCACCCCACCACCCCCATCCCACCAGGCCTCCCCACTCCCTGGGGCCTCAAGTCTCTCAAGGGATAGGTGCATTTTCTCTCATGGTGGCCAGGCCAGGCAGTCCTCTGCTTTATATGTGTTGGGGGCCTCATATCAGCTGTTGTATACTGCCTGGTTGGTTGTCCAGTATTTGAGAGGTATTGGGGGTTTCAAATCAGTTGTGACTGCTGGTCTTCCCATGGGCTTCTTAGCAGTATACCTTAGTTTGAATTTTATAGGAATCCCATTTATAGGTAACCCAGACACAAAAAGAACACACACATGGTATGTACTAACTGATAAGTGGATATTAGCTCAAAAGCTCAGAATGGCCATGATACAACTCAGACCATATGAAGCTTAACAAGAAGGAAGACCAAAATGTGGATGTTTCAATCCTACTTAGACAAAATAATCATGGAAGGTAGAGGGAGGGAGGGAGCTGAGAGGAAGAGAGGGGGGAGGGGAAAAGGTAGAGCAGGATCAGGTATGGGAAGAGATAGGAGACAAGTCCAGAGGGTCAGGAAAATTAATAGAAATAAGTAGCAGTGGGGTATGGGGGACTGGGGGAGCCACTAGAAAGTCCCAGATGCCAGGGAAGTAAGGTTCCCAGGACCCAACTGAGATGAGATTAGCTAAAAAACCCAACAAAGAGGAGATAGATCATGTAGAGACTAAGTCCAATAGATAGGCATAGCCCCCACTTGAGGGATGGGGGGGGTCACACACCTGTGGTATCCTGCCGCTCTGCCCCATTGCGGGAAGCGAAAGAAAGCTGTGACAGGCCCAGAGCTAAGACCACCTGCCTGTGGCGTGAATCACCAGCAGCTGGCCCGTGAGATCAAACGCGGACCTTGCCCCTTGAACATCAAAGGAACTGAAACCTTATGGAACTCAGCCGTTCCTGCCTAGAACTATGTTTGTAGGGGTTTGTGTATTCAGACTGGGATGCTGTTTTCCTTTTTAACACGTCTATGCTAAAAACCAAGAATCGTTTTGGTTTCGATTCTGCCTGTGCCATATAAACCCATCTTTCTCTAGTAAAGACACACCTTGATAAATCTTCTTGGTGTGGTTTCTTTGTCTCCTACCTGACCCGCTTGTTTCCACAGGTACTCAATTATCCCAGTTCGTGAACACCCACGGAGAGAGAGACTGCGGGTCAGTCTCCCTCACACACCCATCTCAAAATTGTTAACCCAGAATTTTTCCTGTCTAAAGGAAATGCAGGAACAAAAAAAATTGAGCAGAGACTGAAGGAATAGCCATCCAGAGACCACTCCACCTAGAGATCCATCCCATCTGCAGACATCAAACCCCAACACTATTGCTGATGCCAAGAAGAGGTTGCTGACAGGAGCCTGGTATAGACATCCCCTGAGAGGCTCTGCCAGCACGTGACTAATACAGATGTGGATACTCACAGCCAACCATTGGACTTGTCCTGGGACCCAATGGAAAAGTTAGGGGAAGGATTGAAGGAGCTGAAGGGGATTGCAACTCCATAGGAAGAACAACAATATCAACTAACTGGACCCGACCCCCACCCCAGAGCTCCCAGGGACTAAACTATCAACCAGGTGTATACATGGATTGGTCCATGACTCCAGCTAAATATGCAGCAGAGGATGATTGCCTTATCTGGCATCAATGGAGGTAAGGCCCTTGGTCCTGTGGAGGGTTGATGCCCCAGAGTATGGGGATGCTAGAGTAGTGAGGCAGAAGTGTGTAGGTGAGTGCCTCTTAACTCTTAGAGGCAAAGGGGGGATGGGATGGGAGAGTTGCAGAGGGGAGACTGGGAAGGAGGACAACATTTGAAATGTAATAAATAAAATAACCAATAAAATAGATATATCTCATAAATGGCATTTTTGGCTTAGATACAAATATACATAACAGCTTTATTCATAATACTCAATATTGGTCATAACCTCCCTGCATAACCATGTAAATAGTAAAATAGATTGCAATATACATATCAGATTCAAAACTACAAAAGTCAACAAATTTCAAATTTTACTAAAAAGCAAAAGCATTTTCAAGGCATTGGGATAAATGAAAGATATAGTGAATAAAATAATACATTGGATTCTTATGCCATGGAATTTTAAAATAGAATATTTCCAGAAGGTGAGGGAGTATGAAGGAGGGAAGGATGTGGAAAACTTGACCCATGTGTGCTAAGTTATAATTAGATAGAAGCAAAAATTTATAGAGTACTATTACACAGTGGGATGATTATCTAGTGATGTTAATTCAGAAAGCAAGAAAAAATAATTTTACATCTTTTTCTCTGCAAAATGTGGTAAATGTTTGAGGAGATAGATATTCTTAATCTATTTTAAACATTACTATATATATATATGTATATATATATATATATATACACACACACACACATACACATACATACATACATACATCATACCAGCCAATAATATGTATGCATTGTATATAATTCAAAATAAGTTTAGTTGAAATTATAAATTGAAACTAAATATAATGCTAACATGAAAATTCCTGAAATAATTGTTTTATTTCCTTTGGATTTCTAACACTGCCTTGGGCAACCTTATACTAATGTAATGGCAAGGCATTCTTGTACTGGTAAATTTTCCTTGCCCTGGTACCCTAGCTTAATGGCAGGCAAGCTGTAACTTAAGATAGAAGTACACTCATGTAACTAAGCAACTAAGTCTAAGCCAGTCATGGTTGCCAAACCTAGGTTGAAAACCTAGTGCTGCTATACCCAAATAAATCAATATCAGATGTACTGGCTAGTATTATGTCTACTTTATACAAGCTAAAGTCCTCTAAAGTGGAGGGGGGTTAATTAAGAAAATTCCTCCATAAGAACCAGCTGTAAGGCATTTTCCTAATTAGTGATTGATGGGGGAGAGAACAAGCCCATAGTGGGTGTAGCCATTCTTGGGCTGGTGGTCCGTAGTTTTATAAGAAAGCAACCTGAACAAGCCATGGGGAGCAAGGCAGTAAACATCACTCCTTCAGGGCCACTGAATCAGCTCTTGCCTACAGGTTCCTGCCCATGTGACTTCCAGTACTCACTGCTTTGATGATGAACAACTGTTATATGGATAGATGCATGAAATGAACTCTTTCCTCCTTAACCTGCTTTTTGGTCATGGTATTGCAACACAGTAATGAAAACCATAACTACAACATCATATCTTCATAGAAATATATTTCTGACATTGAATAAGGGGACACTCTTCAACCTTCTTGGTTAAATTTAATTAACCTCAATTTTATTTTATATTTAAAAGGAGAGAAGATGATCGAACAGACCTTTCAGAAGACCCCATCTTAGCTATTGTATAGCTTTTCTGACACATTAACCCACTAAACCAATTACTTTAGAAAGCATTTTGCCACTTTAACCAATGACATAAGATTGCCCAAGTTCATACACATTAACCAATGATGTAAGAGTGCCCAAGTCCTCCTTGCCATTAAGTTAATCCATACTTATTTTTTAAATTTCATTTTCATATGAGAATTCATTGTTTTATTCAAGTAACCCACAGAATCATTTCTGTAGGCAAGAGGCTAGCTGTCAAAATCAGTCCTCTTCTGAAATGTACTCTGCTCTATTCTCTAGCGAGTACCTTTCAGCACATACTCACGCTTGCTGGTTTCAATCAATTCCCTTGGTTGTATGATAATACCAAGGTACAGTGATGGCTTGCCCTGTTGTAAAATCTTCAAACAGTTACTGAAGACAGGTGGAATCCACAGTGGTCATCTCGGGAAAAAAATCACCAAGTAGCTACAGCATAACATTTTCTTTCAAATATTCTGTCCTTGTAGTATGGCAAATATTTTAAGAGTATTTTTATATGTTATTTAGACAAGATATAAATAAATAAGTAGTGCAAAAAAACACAATAAATGGCGACAACAAATTGATAAGTATGAAGAACTACAAAGAACACTATTTGTAAAAATTGCCCATTAAATCACCTAAGAATTCTAATTTTTAAATTTTGTTTAAAATGGACACATGTGCCATTTTCATTCATATTTATCTCACTAGCAATGAATTTGTGCTTGGTTCTGGTTGGTTGGTTTTAGTTCTTTGAAATGGGTCTCCTTATGACTAATAGGCTAGATTGAAATCACTTTGTACCTTAGCCTGTGTCTTAGTTAAGGTTTCTATTCCTGAACAAACATCATGAACAAGAAGCAAGATGGAGAGGAAAAGGTTTATTCAGCTTACACTTCCACATTGCTGTTGATCACCAGAGGAAGTCAGGACTGGAACTCAAGCAGGTCAGGAAGCAGGAGCTGATGCAGAGGCCATGGAGGGATGTTCCTTACTGGCTTGCTTCTCCTGGCTTGCTCAGCTTGCTCTCTTATTGAACCCAGGACCATCAGCCCAGTGATGGCACTACCCACAATGGGCCCTGCCCCCTTAATCAATAATTTAGAAAATGCCTTACAGCTGGAATTCATGAAGGCATTTCCTCATCTAAAGCTCCTTTCTCTGTGTTAACTCCAGGTTGTGTCAGGTTGACACACAAAACCAGCCAGTAAAGCTGTTCTCAAATCATAGCAAGACATTTGCTTCACCTTTACAAACTCTGGAAATGTGAGACACCATGTCAGTCTCTCACGAATTTTAAGATTTATGAAGAATTCATCTTGTTTCTGATGAGAAGAGTGAACCTCCTCCTTTCAAGTATGGATACACACAAACAGGAATTTAAGGGCACTTCATTGGCACATCACTGATCTTGTGGGAACAAAGTACACTAGTCATGAGGATCATGGAGAAAAGTCTGTTATCCAAGGATCCTTATATGGCACTCTGTCTTTTCAATGAGAGTCATAGTTATTAGAACTGCAAATGAACTTGTCAAAGCAATATTTAAATCCATAAATGAACTTACCATGTTCAAATAGCACAATGTAGACCACTTGAAAAATTCTAGTGATTCAAGAAAAATATATAATTTGCATTTCATAATTTAATTATCTATGGCAGGATCTTAAGTGACATGAAAGTGATATATATATACATATATATGTATGTATATATATATCAATTTAGAGATGATAGTATCTTTCATACAGGCTATAAAGAAATGAAGAAAAATTTACATCTTAATTTAGGCAAATTTGTTGTCCTATGACCACTGTCCTCTTCTGTGACTACTGACCTCTGTGAACACTGTCCTGTTCTGTGAACACTTTCTTGTCCTGACTTTGTGCACTCTTCTCTCCTGTGAACACTGTCCTGTCCTGTATTCATTGTCCTATAACCACTCTCCTGTCTTGTGACCACTGTCGTGTCCTGTGATCAGTGTCTTGTGACTACTGTCATGTATTATTCACTGTACTCTCCCGTGACCACTGTTATGTACTGTGAGCAGTGTCCTGTATTCACTGTTCTATATTCACTGTAATGTGACTACTGTCATGTCCTGTATTCATTGTCCTGTATTCACTGTCCTGTAATGACTGTCTTGTCCTATAACCACTGTCCTGTGACCACTGTCCTACGCTGCCCTTATTCACTGTCCTATACTGTCTTATGACCACAATCTTTTCATGTAAACACTGTCATGTCCTGAATTCACTGTCCTTTGACCACTAGCCTGGCCTGTGACCATTTTAATGTCTTGTGATTGCAATCCTGTCTGTGTCCACTGTTCTATCCTGTGACCATTGTCCTGTGACCACTGTCCTGTATTCACTGTATTGTCCTGTGACAACAGTATTGTCCTGTGAACACAGTCCTGTCCTGTGAGCACTTTCCTGTGTTGTGACCACTGTTCTATCCTGTAACCACCATCCTGTCCTATCCCATGAACACTGTCCTGTCTTGTATTTATTGTCCTGTATTTAATGTATTGTGATGATTGTCTTGTCCTGTGACCACTGTCTTATTCTGTCCTGTATTCACTGTCCTGTATGGTCTTATGACCACAATCATGTCATGTGACCACTGTCTGGTCCTGAATTCAATGTCCTGTGACTACTGTCCTGATTTCTGTGATCATTGTTCTCTCCTGTTACCACAGTCCTATCCTGTGACCTCTGTACTGTCCTGTCACCATTGTCCTGTCATATCACCACTGTCATGTCTTGTTCTGTCACCACTGTTGTGTCTTGTCCTGTGACCACTGACCTGCTCTGTGACCACTGACCTGTTCTGCCATCATTGTCCTGTTCTGTTATTACTGTTTTCTCATGTCCTGTGACCATGGTCATGTCCTGTGAGCAGTGTCCTGTGACCACTTTCCTGACTTCACTGTACTCTCCTGGGATTCACTGTCCTGTCTTGTAACCACAGTCCTGTTTTGTTCTGTGACCATTGTCCTGTCGTGTTACCACTGTCCTGTCTTGTGACCACTGTCCTGCCTGTCCTGTGACCACATTCCTGTCCTTTACTCACTGTCCTGTGATGACTGTTCTGTTTGTGACAACTGTCTTGTCCTGTGACCACTGTCATGTCCTGTATTCACTGAACTGTGATCATTGTCCTGTCCTGTTACCACTGTCCTGTACTGTGACCACTGTCCTTTCCTGTGAGAACTGTCCAGTAACAAATGTCTTAGGCAGTGGTGGCACATGCCTTTAATTCCAGCACTTAGGAGGCAGAGGCAGGCGGATTTCTGAGTTCGAGGCCAGCCTGGTCTACAGAGTGAGTTCCAGGACAGTAAGGGCTACACAGAAAAACCCTGTCTGGAAAAAAACAAACAAACAAAAATTCAAACAAGCAAATGTCTTATATTTACTGTACTCTCCTGTGACCACTGTCCTGTCCTGTCCTAGGACCGCTCTCCTGTCCTGTTTTCACTGCCCTGTATTCAAGATCCTGTGATGACTGTCCTGTCCTGTGACCACTGTCCTATATCCAATGTCTTGTATTCACTGTATTGTTCTGTGATCATTGTTTTGTACTGTGACCACCATCCTGTCATGTGACCACTGTCCTGTCCCATGACTACTGTCTTGTCCTGTCCTCATCTGTTGTCACCAAATCTTGTGAATGCTGAATCAATGCATAATTTCCTACAGAACCACAATGGGAGTATAAAAGCAGCAAAGGGACTCTTGGCATTTGCTATTCTGAAAAACTACTAGTTTTTTTATTTCTTTTAAAATTAAAAAATGAAACAAAACACCTATATAATTGAAACACCAAAACACCTTTAAACATAGTAGCTAATAAATAAACATAAGTGAATTACTTTTGTAACAACCAAGGAAGAGTGTGCAATAAACATTGATAGCAGAAGATACACTTGTAGTATGACTTTCCAAGATTATAATCCCATTTTGATGAGCTATGAAATAGGAAATTAGAGAATTGGAGCATATATTCATTATATTTTTGTTTACTATCAATTAATTTAAGTTTATTATAATAACCATGGATGTAAGATTTCAACAGTTACATCTATCTGCATAAATGTTGGTAATACAATTGAAAGACAGTTGGATTTGATTAGGTTTTAATGTATTTAAGAGTCCCTTGAAACAAGAGAAAGAAAGTCATTGAGGATGTTTGCAAAGATGTGATTTGAATGTTTGATCCTGATGAATGATCATCAATGATGATCATTGATTGTACTTGCTCGTTTTCTTTCAACTTGACACAGGCTGGAGTTGTCACAGAGAAGGGAGCTTCAGTTGGGGAAGTGCCTCCATGAGAT
>NC_045030.1:65063531-65064621 GCF_008632895.1 Mastomys coucha | reverse complement strand
ACCCTTTCCTCCCCAATTTGCTTCTTGGTCATGATGTTTGTGCAGGAATAGAAACCCTGACTAATACATTGATGAAGGATGGAATGACATCAAGTCTGAAGGTAGTTTCAAGGGTTGTAAACTAGGTGGGTTAGATGCCCACATATGATTAAATAGAAAGAATTATTTAAATTGATGTAATAGAAGGAATTATCTGGATAATAGGACAGAGTGAACAAAGAAGCATAATTGAAGGTATAGTTATGGCCTTAAAAATAAGGCTAAGAGAATGTTTAAAATTTAAACTATGATCACTTGGGAAGGGGTGATGGAGTGTCATAAAACTGTTAGGGAAGAACCAATAATGAAGAGTATTCCAAAACACCAAGCAAGATAATCTTTAAAAATTACTGTAAAATGCCTCAGGAGCAATGTACTGTCTAATTTTATATTAAATTGAAACAAGCTGGGGTCATCAGAGAGGAGGGAACCTGAGGTATTCTAAGTTTTTGAGAAAATACCTCCATAAGATCAAGCTGAAGGTAAGCCTGTAGAACATTTTCCTAATTAGTGATAGCTGGGGAGGGGGCAGCCCATTGTGAGAAGTACCATCCCTGGGATGGTGGTCCTGAGTTCCATAAAAATGTAGACTGAGTATGCCATGATGAGCAAGGTAATAAGCAGCACCTTTCAAGGGCCTCTGTGCCAGTTCCTGCCTCTGGATTCCTGCTCTGTTTGAGCTCCTGTCCTGGCTTTCTTCTATGATGAACAATGATATGGAGGTTAAACCAAACGAACTCTTTCCTCTTCAACTTGATTCTGGTCATTGTGTTTTATTTCAGCAATAGTAACCCCAACTAAGGCAAGATAAATCACTGCAGCATATATTCATACGTGTGTGTATGTGTGTGCATGTGTGTGTGTATGTGTTTGTTTGTTTGTTTAAAGAAGCCATTAGTTTGAGGAAGAACAGGAATAGGAGAAATGAGGGGAAATAATGTAAATGTATGTGCAAAATTATTTAAAAACTAAATAAAATAAAGGAATTTGGAAATTATTTCAATAAAACAATGTATTATACATAGAAAGAAAGAAAGAGAGAAGGAAGGAA
>NC_045030.1:65059995-65063349 GCF_008632895.1 Mastomys coucha | reverse complement strand
AGAGAGAGAGAGAGAGAGAGAGAGAGAGAGAGAATGAAGCACAGTGACTACTATAGTAGACTGGCCCAAAGCCTGATGACATGTGACTAGAAACTAATGCCTGTGAGAGAGAATAATGGGAGAAATGACTGGAACTAGTACTGATGACTCATGCAAATGTAAAGGAAACAATGGGCAAGAGTTTAGTAAGAGAACACAGCAGAGAATAAACGTCCTTAAAGTAAGCCTAAGTTTTAGGTACAAGAACAGGAAGAAGCACAGCAGGCCTCCAGGGATACAGGGGATACAGGTAGAGATGTGACCCCCAGATATGGAGTGCAGATCCAGGATTGCAGGTAGAGGTGTGCTACACTTACATAATGGAATATTATTCAGGAATAAGGACAACAACCCACCCACAAAACTTTTGACCAAAAAATTGTCTGGCAGGGACAAAGATGGAGCAGAAGCTGAGAGAATGGCCAACAAATGACTGGCCCAAAGTAAAACCCATCCCATGGGTAAACAGCAATTCCTGATACTATAAATGATACTCTGTTATGCTTGTAGAAAGGATCCTAGCTAGCATAATTGTTTCCTGAGAGGCTCCACTGAGCATGGAAACAGATGCAGAAACCTACAGCTTCAACATTAGATGAAGTATATGGTCTTTTATGGAAGAATTGGGGGAAGGATTTAAGGATCCAAAGGAGATAGGAAATCCACAGGAATCGCTTCTCGGCCTTTTGGCTAAGATCAAGTGTAGGAAATCCACAGGAAGGCCAACAGAGTCAACTGCCCTGGACCTTTGAGGGCTCCCAGAGACTGCACCACCAACCAAAGAGTATGCATGGGCTCGACCTAGGCCTTCCACATATATGTAGCAGATGTGCAGCTTGGTCTTCATGCAGGTATCTCAACAACTGGAGTGGGACTGTCCCTAAATCTGTTAACTCTCAGAATCTCATTCCCTTACCTGGACTGTCTTGTCTGGCCCCAGTGAAAGAAAAATCTTTCACTGTGCCAGTCTTGTGCCTAGTTCTGAAGTGACTGCTGTGCCTGGATCCGTTGATACACAAGGTGGGACTCCTTCTTCTCAGAGGAGAACAGGAGTAGGGTAGGGGTGGTTGGGAGGAGGGAGCCTGTGATTGGGATGTAAAATGAATAAATAAATTAATGAAAAAAAGAGGAGGAGAAACACTGACAGATGAACTTAAGACAGTGTTGGATTTTGCCAATAATGGAAGACATCATTTGCAACGAACAAAATGGAAAGTTTCACAAGTTAGACAAATATCAAGGAATTTGCACCTAGTAGAACTAAGTGCAAAATTAGGTGGGACACTAGCTGTCACTGATGATTGCAGGAACCCTGGAATTTCCTGTGGTAACTAGAACACTAGAGAAGACCTATGAATTAAGCAGGGTAGTTTTAAGACTGGAAGGAGTAGGGAAGGCTGAAGTGGTATTAAAATGTTAAAGAAACTATAATGACAAGTATTGTGAGACTCACTTTGAACCTAGGATATGCTTACAATACTCTGACTATTTTAATCAAAATCTTTCCCCACATCATGTTTAAGATTTCAGGAGGGTATACTGTGAGATAGACAGCTTCTCATTGAAGCTGGTTTGTCACATTTTGTTCAGGGGATATTAAAAAAGAGGCAAAGAAATCAAAGGTAAGGAAAAGTATTGAATAGAAAGGAGAAGGTGGTAAGCCTTGTTCTGGGAAGGAAAACCAAATTAAGTATTTTTGAGATCATAAAATAATAATTTCTCCCTTCCCTTGTTTTTCTTAAACTCTTCCATATACCCCTCTCCCTGTTCTTCCTGAAATATACATATACATACACACACACACACACACACACACACACACACACACACACATATATATATATATATATATATACACATGTATATCACCTGCTCAGTCTCTGTCATGTTACCTGAATGTATATTTACTGGGCTGGCCATTTAATACTGAGTAACTAATTGGTGTGCTTTTTCCTGGAAAAGACAATTTTCCCCACACTCAGCAATCCTTAGTTGCCTATAGTTCTTTGTGTAGAGTTGAAGCCAGTGGGCTTTTTTCCTGTCCGTGTTAGCATGTCTCTTGTTGTTGTCCTTGTTCAGATCATGTTTTGGCTGTCAGGATGATGAAACTGCATTGGTGTCATTTCTCACATTACTAGGAGATACACACAGCAAACTCCCCAATCCTCTGGCTCTTACAAGGTTTCTTCCTCCTATTCCACGAGGTTCCCTAAAATTTAGGTGTGTGAGTGTTTTGTAGATGTATATCATGAGATAAGTGATCTGATCAATGAAAGAGGGAAGGGAAAGGGTTCTTTATTGAATGGGAAGAATGTAAAATCAAAGGAAAATGGAAGGTAAAATAACAATAATGATATATGAAAATGTCATAAGAAATCATTATATTAACTATAAACAAAACTATAATATATTTAATTCCATGGATAAATATACATATATCATTTTAATGAACTTTCAACATATGGACTGACAGTGCCACTTCAAGAGAAAAATACCAAAAGACCTGAATATAACACATGAAAATCCCTCTATTGAATTCTTGCTCAAGGCTGCCCAATGGATTCCCAAATCATACAGCCTACTGATATTGTTCTTGGTTGCCCTCCCCCAGAAGTGAAAGGTCAATCGCAATTGATAACAGCACCACACACTTCAAAAACAGGACTCAGAGGCCCCTGAGATAGAATTGACCAGAATATCTCCTCCGTGACAACTAGTTTTCATGATACCAGAAGGAGCTGTGCAAGTTTCCAAAGGGGAGGCAACCAACAGTTCTAGGGAGCTATGGAGCACATGGACATAAAAAACAACAAGTTGCTTAACTGCTAACTTAAGAGAACAGTAACCCTAAGTGTACAGTATTGGTACAGAATACCCTAGCAGTAATCATTAGCTCTCTAATAGGGCTTAAAACAAATTTAACAAGAGGGAAAGCATGGCTGGTACTAGAATCATAGCCAACTACCAATAGCTGGATCTTGGAGAGGTCGAAGTCACAGGGTAATTAATGAGTATAATTCCCTAACATCAATCTAAACACGTAAGTTCTTATATATAATCTAAGTATGTAAGTTCTTAGAGTCACAGATAATTGTAGTCTTCACCCCTCATCAAGGAAACTTCTCTTATAACACATGTAACCATTATCACAATTTAAATGCAGATTTTTAAAATTAATTAATTAATTTTTCACACTCCAGATTTTACCCCACCCCCTGTCCACTCTCCGACTTTTCCACACTCCATATCTCCTCCCCACCTTCTAATTTATGAACATGAAAGATCTTCCAATTTATGAGTGGAGTCTTCAGGCTC
>NC_045030.1:65055421-65059661 GCF_008632895.1 Mastomys coucha | reverse complement strand
CTAGCCCTTAAAGTCAGATTTTATTAATTAATTAATTAATTTATTTTTTACACTACATATTTCTCTCCCCTGTCCACTCTGTAACTGTTCCTCATCCCATACCCATCCCATACATCCTCCCTACCCCATGTCTCCACATGGATGCCCCACCCCACCTGACCTCTAAACTCCCTCGGGCCTCCAATCTCTTAAGGGTTAGGCACATCATCTCTGAATGAACACAGACCTGGCAGTCCTCTGCTGTATGTGTGTTGGGGGCCTCATATCAGCTGGTATATGCTGCCTGTTTGGTGGTCCAGTGTTTGAGAGATCTCAGGGGTCCAGATCAATTGAGACTGCGGGTCCTCCTGCAAGGCAGCCCTCCTCCTCAGCTTCTTTTAGCTTTCCCTCATTCAACAACACAGGTCAGCTGCTTTTGTCTATTGGTTGGGGGCAATTGTCTGCATCTGACTCAGCTCCTTGTTGGGTCTTCCAGAGTATGGTCATGCTAGGTCCCTTTTTGTGAGTGCTCCATAGCCTCAGTAATAGTGTCAGGCCTTGAGACCTCCCCTTGAGCTGGATTGCGCTTTGGGCCTGTTGTTGGACCTTCTTTTCCTCAGGCTCCTCTCCATTTCCATCCCTGTAATTCTTTCAGACAGGAAGAATTATGAGTCAGAATTGTGACTGTGGGATGGCCTTCCCTCTCTCATTTAATGCCCTGTATTCCTGCTGTAGATGGGCTCTATAAGTTCCCTCTCCCTACTGTCAAGCATTTCATTTTAGGTCCTCCCCTTTGAGTCCTGAGCTCACCTCCCAGGTCTCTGGTGCATTCTGTAGGGTTCTCCCCACCTTCTACCTCCTGGAGTTGCCTGTTTCCATTCTTTCTGCTGGCCCTCCTTCAGTCCTCCCCCCACCACATTCACAGTCCCTCCCAGGTCACTCCCCACTTGTGTTTGCTTTCTTCTCCCTCCCAAGAGGTAATGAGTCATCCTCACTTGGGCAGTTCAGCTTGTTGACAATTTTGAGTTCTGTGAACTGTATCTTGGGTATTCTGTACTTTTTGGGCTAATATTCACTTATTAGTGAATACATACCACACATGTTCTTTTGGGTCTGAGTTACCTCACTCAGGATATTTTCTAGTTCCAGCTTCTCAAGAGATACAGAGGAAAGTTTATAGATACACCTAGAATGATACCTTTGAATAAGTGCAGGCATTATTTTTTAACACTTATGAACATCAAAAGTGATTTTAGGCATCTTCATCTGATACCATAATCAATACTGTACTCATGCCTCTCCAAACTCTAGCACAATGTATTTGTGGGGACATGGGAAAAACTGTCAGAGATATTGCAGAAGTTATCTTTGGATGATTATAAATAAGTATTGTATCAGAACTGAAATCATGCTTGCCCAAGAAAGGTCATACTGCATAAGCAACGATAGTTACATCCCCTGTAACGTTTTTGCAAAAGACCACATAATAGCTCAGAGTGAATGGAGTACTTATGTAAGCTGAGACTCGAGTTAAAATTTTCATAGTCAACAACTGTTCACTTTCAGAATCTATAGTTCTTTGGAGATATGAGTCTCACATGTTCTAGTTTTAGTCTTTCTTGGAAAAGACTGACAGTGCTCACTGTGGCATTATCAGCTTTGCTCAGCCTGCTTCTTTGGAGCAAGCAAACACATTTTGTGGGTAGACAACTCAACTAGAAGCAAAAGCAGGCAGGGAGTTATCCTGATTCTCCAGTGAAGAAGACAATGCCAACATTAACAGTGCACTGGGGTAAGGTAGAATTCAGGAATGACAAGAACCTCTGATTATAGATTTATCCACATTACTGGGCCGAGTATATTAAATATGCTCTGTTGAAAGGCTCTGCATGTACTGAATTTAAGATATGAGGGAGCAATTATAGTGCCATTCTCACATCGAGTTTGCAATCAACTGTTGAAGACTAGCAGACAGGTAATTAAAACATGGTTCAATAAGACTTCTGATAGAATAATCGTGTCTATTTGTAGATATACTTTGGAGGAGGAGTGTCCAGTGAAGATTTACCTGGCTATAACAGTGTACATAGAAGATCTCCCGATGTTGAAGCTGTCTTACTTGCATTCAAATTATTCCTTACTGTCATAGTGACAAGGGACATCAATTCTTTAAATAATGTTTTGGTAAATATTAATTGGGTGGTACTACCTTTGTGGTATTGTTGTATATATCACAATAATAAATAGATAAAAATTATGTAGAGGTATGACCAAGGCAGGTAACAAACAATGTAAATTACAATATAGTATTTTAGAATGCTCAAAATTATTACAGAAGTAAAAAATTCAAAGAAGGGGAATAGGAAGTGTCACATAGGCCCCATGAGAATAAGAAGAGAAAGGTGCTAATACCAAGCACTTCTACTATGAGACATATAAAATCTAAAGGTATATTTTAGTAAGAGGAAGAGAAGAATACACATCACACATGTCATTTTGGGACTGGGTTAACTCACTCAAGATGATGTTCTCAAGTTCCATCTATTTACCTGCAAAAATCATGATATCTTTGTTTTTAATAGCTGAATAGTATTTCACTATGTAAATGAACCGCATTTTCTTTATCCATTCTTCAGTTGAGTGATATCTAGGTTGTTCCCAGTTTCTGGCTGTTATGAATAAAGTTCCTATGAACATAGTGGAGCAAGTATCTTTGTGAGATGTTGAACATCTTTGGGGAATATGCCCAGGAGTGCTATAGCTGGGTCTTGAAGTAAAACTATTTCCAGTTTTTTGAGAAACCAACAAATTGATTTCCACAATGGTTGCACAAGTTTGCACTCCCACCAACAATGAAGAAGTGATTCCCTTGCTCCATATCCTTGCCAGATTGTGCTATCCCTTGAGTTTTTGATCTTTGCCATTTTGATGGGTGTACAATGGAAATTCAGAGATAATTTGATTGCATTTCTCTGATGACTAAGGACTTTGGACATTTCTTTAAGTGCTTCTTTGCAATTTAAGAATTCTCTCAAATTCCATTGAGAATTCTCTGTTTAGTTCTGTACCCCATCTTTTAATTGGGTCATTTGGGTGTTGGTATCTAACTTCTTAAATTCTTTGTAAATTTTGGCTATCAGTCCTTTGTCAGATGTAGGGTTGGTGAAGATCCTTTCACAGTTGGTAAGTTGCAGACTTGTCTTATTGACAGCATTCTTTGCCTTACAGAAGTTGCATGCATGATATATACTCACTTATCAGTTGATACTAGCCATAAAATGCAGGTACCATGCTATTCTCCACAGACCCAAAGAAGTTAAACAAGAAGGAAGGCACAAGCAAGGATACTTGACTCTCACTCAGAAAGGGGAATAAAATAGCCATAAGACACAGATGGAAGGAGAGAACTGGAAGGGATGGGAGATGGGGAGGGGAATGGGGATGTCAGGATCAGGTGTAGGGGAGCACAGGAGAGATGGACCAGAGAATGAATGGAAATCTGCAACTGACAGGGGTAGGAAGGTAGGGGCCATCTCCAGGAAGAGACAGAGACCTGGGTGGCATAAGGGAAGTGCCCAAGAATCAATGAGGGTAACCTTAGTTGTGACTCAATACACTGGGTATCTGGAACCATAAGATCCACGTCCTTTGGCCAGGCAGGAACCCCATTGGAGTGATAGAGACACCAACCCACCCACATAACTTTCAACCCCAAATTTATCCTGTCTACAAGAAATTCAGGTATGGTGGGATGGAGCAGAGACTGAGGGAATGGCCAACCAATAATGGACCCAAATTGAGACACATTTCATGGGCAAGCACCAATCCCTGACACTATTAATGATACTCTGTTATGCTTGCAGACAGGAGCAAGTTAACTTCTGAGAGGCTCCACCCAGCAGATGACTCAGACTGACACAGACATCCACAGCCAAACAGTGGACAGAGCTTGGGGATTATTCTAGAAGGACAGGAGGAAGGACTGCAGGCCCTGAAGGAGATAAGAACTCCATAGGAAAACCAACAGAGCCAACTAACCTGGATCCTTGGGGTTCTCAGTCTGAACCACCAACCAAAGAGCATACACAGGCTGAACCTAGGCCTCCCCATACATCGATGTTCAGCTTGGTCTTCATGTGGATTCTGAACAACTGGAGTGGGGACTATTCCAAAAGCTGCGGCCTGTATGTGGGATATGTTCTTCTATCTGGGCTGCTTTGCCTGGCCTCAGTGGGAAAGGAAGTGCGTAGCCTTGAAGAAA
>NC_045030.1:65049541-65055411 GCF_008632895.1 Mastomys coucha | reverse complement strand
AAAAAGTAAAAGAGAAATTAAATTAAACTAATTTTTTTAAAAAAGAGAAAGAATTAGTTTCTGTTTCAACCATGACTATGAAAAGGCTCATAGGTACAATTTGACAACAAGAATTTTTTTACCTTAATATATGTGGTAGAAGAACTGGCTGGGTCATTTTGTAGAAATGTAATAGGTAAGAGGTTGATTGAGAATGCATATATCCTAAGAATATCACTTGGAACATTTCTGGATGTAATGAGAGGAAAAAGAAAAAAGATGACATTAATAAGTTCCTTAAGCAAAAAGACAAATCTACGAAAATATAAAAAAGGAAACCCATTCATAGAAAAAGGGAGGAGGCAAATGAAGAATTAAGAAAACAGGGAGTCTCTTGTAGAAAAAAAAGCTAGAGGAACAGGCAAATATGTAAGAAAGAAGACAAAATTGCTTGGATAAAGTAAGAGAATTTAATTATTGATAGAAAAGAATTCACTGGTTGAAGTGGTTTGGAGAAAGGTTAGTTTTAAGAAACTTTTTAGGTATAAAAATGTATAAAATAAACTGTATCTCAGTAAAGTTATAACAAAAATTACACAGGAGAATTTGTCGTATGTATGACAAAATTTTTGCATTTTCTGTATAATAAACAATTCTATATTAGGAACTAATAACCTGCAAAAATGATTCTTTTTTTCTTTCTCAGATTCCAATGGGCATAGTGGCAATAAATTATATGTTGTGTTTGCAAAGAAATGTTTACCCACTTTCAGTGGCATTCTAGCCCTCCCACTTTGTACATCTAAGAAAATAATCCATACCCGGCACATGGATTAGAGCATGGTAAATTCACACATGAATAACCAATAATGTCATTCCATCCACCAATGAAAGACTTTTTTGTTACCAAACTATACTGTAGCATTCCATACCATACCATACTATAACCATAATCATAACCTTTAAATGATATCTATTGTGTAATTGCAAGTTCCAGAGATCTCAAAAAGGATTTAACTTGTCTTCTTAGCCATATTGACATTCCAAAACAGTAGTCAAATTCTGGTAGCAATCTTGTCATATTAATTTCTGCTTTTCAGCATGGAAATCTTCTACCAATTGATCCTGGATGTCTTTGCAAGTGCCTTTAAATGGTATGGTATTCCAAAATGCATTGGAAAAATTTCTATGACAAGTACCAGATCTTTGACTTCTTTTGTACTTCTAACATATAGTCATGCTTAATGGAATTCATTTCACACATCAAAAATTGCAAATATCCATATTTACTACCAAGCACATGTACAAAATAGAGCCATTTATTATAATGGGATTACAGATGGATTCCTACTAAGAGGGGTTTTTCTCTTTTAGGACTTTAAGTGCTAAATCCAAGGTGGCTTTTGGCCTAATTGATTTTCAACTGTAACAAAAAAAGCTATATATTTTTGAACTGGATTTTCATTACAAATTCCTATTGTATAAAAAAATCTGACATGTGAATTAACCAAAAAAATATGTTAAGATGAAGGAATAATATCATCCTTATTAGTTTTAATGCAACTGGTTTGCTTTGTCCTTTCTAGGTGCAGAGGTTAAGGTTATTAGGGATAAAAGTACTGGGTACATCTAAAATATTTCAATCCCCATTTGTGATGCAGCAACACTCTTAGTGTCATAAAAGTATTAGAGTTCTAAATAATTAACTAAGAAATTATGAAAATATAATGGAGTATAAAAAACTGTCTAAAGATCTATGACAACACAAAAGTTGTCTTTCTTTTATACTTCATTATCTTTGCTTTTTTGTGTGACTGAAGAATGAAATATCAATTACAGGCAGATGGCCATTAGCATAATCCACAATGCCAGAAGACAAAACAATTCTTTGTATCTATCACCTTTGGTTAGTAACATAATGTTTTATTAGACTCTGTATAAATAACACCACATAATTGACTATGACCCTGACAAAACCACAGTTTGCTTTCAATAGCAACATCTCTGTTAGGAAGTAAACAGAAAGGAAGAAAATGTTGTGTAAGTTCTCAAACATGTATCAAAGTAATAGATGTTTCTGATTTGTTCAAACCAAGGCCACACAGTGCATATAGCAATTCATTTACACAAGGAACTAACATTTACATGAAAATGTTCTTTAATAACATAAAGCAATTTGGGTTTATTAGCATAAAATCAAATAGCTTTAGAGACATATCCTTGTAATATGTGTTTGAAAGATAGTTTTAAACTAAGATTTCACTTAATGGTCCTTGGACAAACTCTATTCAGCTTGGTTTCCTTAAACTTAATTTTGCCTATTCCATTTCCACCAGAACGGAAAGAAATCAAATAAAGCCGAAGACAATAGCATCTGAGGACTTAAGGGACTCCTGTGACTTAGACAGGCCAAGGCACAGATAATAGCAAATTCAGGTGAATGTTTTCTCAATAAAACCTGTGTAGAAAGAATAGGCAAAGGCTATAAAATGTGAGACTCAAAGTTCTCTAATTCTACCAGAGAACAAAAGTTGTAACCACTTTATAACCTGCATCACAATTAAGTAAAGCACCCGAGATCCTGCAAAGTGACAAGGTTTAACTGTAACTACATCACTTCAAGAACTGACTGATGGGGCTCGTGAGATGGCTCAGTGGGGAAGAGCACTGACTGCTCTTTGGAAGGTCATGACTTCAAATCCCAGTAACCATATGATAGCTCACAACCATCCGTAATGAGATCTGATGCCCTCTTCTGGTGTGTCTGAAGACAGCTACAGTGTACTTACATATAATAAATAAATAAATCTTTAAAAAAAAAAAAGAACTGACTGATAGTTGGGTAAGCAAACAACGATGTATGGAAGAATAAAGAGAACTCTAAATAGCCTTCTAGGAAGCACATCACAGAAATGTTTTCTTTTTTTCTACTTATCTACCCATATGTAAGGAGGTGCCCATTTTGCAAATATAGTGTGTTGCAAATTTATTCTGTGGGTGGCATTGGCAGGTCAGTTTCCACTGAAGACAGCTGCACTGCCAACCTTTCCCAGATCTGCAAAGACAGCAAATAGAGTCATAGAAATATAAAGACAGGATGCTGGACAACTGCCATTATGTTAAAAATCCTCCACAGTGAACATATTGTAAATTACTAAACAGACCTTGGAAACCAACTAAGGACCCTCTCTGGCTCTCCAGGTCTGAACGCCCTTCCCCTTAAAATCTTTGTCTTGGATTTAATGACATGTGTGCTGTTTTGATCATAGAACTTTTACGTGCACAACAAAGAAATTTTAGAACAACCTAAAAATATAAAGACAAGAAAAAATGTTATTATCTATTGATAACACATACTCTCCACTAGCATGTAAAATCACCCAGTCTTCTTACTTAACTGTGTGTGCATGTATTTGTGTGTTTGTTTGTTCATTTGTTTATTTTTGTAGCCCTGGTTGGTGATTGAAACCGTGGCTTCATGAAAAATATCCACAGCCCCCGCTTATTTTGTCTTTTAAGATAGGACCTCATAAAGTTCCCTGTGACAGTCTTGGATTCTTGCTCTACTGAAGCAGTTTTTAATTTGATTCTTTTACCTCAGCTTCCAAAATATTTAGGACAACAAACTTGTGTCATCAGGTCTGCCCATCTGTGGCTATATTATGTGCCCCTGCCAAATAGTTGTACATTCACCCCAGACCTGTGTGCTCCCTAATTATGAGTTATGACCTAGGTTTATAGTATTATGTATGCATTTATTCCTCTTAAACAGGCCTTAAATCTAATCAGAAAGTGGTTTATTATCCCCATATTATTCACACCACTATAACACTCATCATCACATTTTGCTGCATGATTATTATTACAGTTCAGATGAGTTTCAGCTGAATAAAGCTACTGATGACTTTCTCCCGCAGCATCTTGCTTAGCACCTTCTGGTACTATGAAAGCCAGCCATTAGGACTTCTTGGTCAGTATTAACTTGATTCATCCATATCATTTGTCCCAAGAACATGCAGTCTTCAATGTCTAATCAAACCATTCTAGTGGGCAACCAGTAGCAGGGGCACTAGGGTAAACTGTTTAGGTATCTCTGGAACATCTGAGATCAAAAAGTTGAAGGGAGTTATGCTACACCTGGCAACGGGATGAGACCCTCGACATGTAGACAGCAGAGGACTGCCTGATCTGGCCTCAATGAGAGATTTCTCTAACCCTTGAGAGACTTGAGGCCCCAGGGAAAGGGGAGGCCTGGTGGGGTATATGGGGGGCATCCTCTTTGAGACAGGGAGGAGGAACTGGATGAGAAACTTTCAGGGAGCAAAATGGGAGGGGGATAATGACTAGACTGTAAAAAAGATTAAAGATAAAAACAAACAAACAAACAAGCAAACTAACCCAGAAAGATGAACAGGCCTGGTGACACCAAGGTTCAACAAAATGTCCTTTTTCCTCATGGTGGAAGTGGCTGTGAACTGCTACGAAGGTATGTGAGAAAACAAGAAAGGAGACTTTCTGAGCTTTCTCAGAGGAACATCATTCAGTGAGGTTGTCTACTTTAGAACTGAGTAGAGGCTAACAGTTTAAATTCCTTCTAGGTACCTGAGAGAAGTATATGTCGGAATATGCCAAGACAGTAACTATTTGTTTCATCATGAAATTTAACTGTGAATTAAAACATGATTCAGAGGTCTCCCTCTTCCTCAGCTTCTTCCCTCTTTTCCCTGATTCAACCAGAGGAGTTACCAGTTTCTGTCCATTGGTTGGGTGCAAATATCTGCATCTGACTCTTTCAGTTGCTTGTTGGGTCTTTAGGAAAGCAGTCATGATAGGTCCCTTTTTGTAAGCACAGCAGAGCATGAGTAATAGGATCAGGACTTGGAGACTCCCCCTGAGCTGGATCCCAATTTAGGCCTGTCACTGGACCTCCTTTCCCTCAGTCTCTTCACCATTTTTGTCCTTGGGGTTCTTTCAGACAGGAGTAATTCTTGGTCAGAGGTTTTGACTATGGGATGGCAATCTCATCCCTTCACTTGATGTCTTGTCTTTCCACTGGAGGTGGACTCTACAAGTTCCATCTCCCCACTGTAGAACACTTCATCTAAGATCCCTCTCTTGGCGTTTTTAGAGTCTTTCACCTCCCAGGTCTCTGGTACATTCTAGAGGGTCCTGCCCCCCACCTCCTACCTCCCAAGGTTGCCCGTTTCCATTCTTTCTGCTGGCCCTCAGGGTTTCAGTCCTGTTTCACCACACCCAATACCTGATCATGTTCCACCATTTCCCTCCCTGCCTCTTTCCTACCCAGGTCCCTTCCTCCCTCTGCTCCTGCCCGCTGCTGGGAGGGAGACTGCTTTCTTACCCTCCCAAGTGGGATTGAGTCATCCTCAATTGGGCCCTTTACCTTGTTAACCTTCTTGAGTTCTATGGATTATGCCCTAGGTATTCTATAGTTTTATTTTATTTTTTTGTTTTGTTTTTGTTATTTGTTTTTTTGTTTTGTTTTTGTTTTTGTTTTGCTAATATCCACTTATTAGTGAGTACATAACATATATGTCCTTTTTAGTCTGAGATACCTCACTTATGATGAAAATTTCCAGTACCATCCATTTGCCTGCAAAAATCATGATGTCTTTCTTAATAGCCAAGTAGTACTCCATTGTGTAAATGTAACACATTTTCTGTATCCATTCCTCTGTTGAGGGACATCTGGGCTGTTTCCAGATTCTGGCTATCACAAATAAGGCTGCTATGAACATAGTGGAACACGTGCTCCTGTGGCATGGTAGGATAACTTTTGAGTATATGCTGAGCTGGGTCTTTAGCTAGATCTATTTCCAATTTTCTGAGGAACCTCCAGATTGATTTCCAGAGTGGTTGTATCAGTTTGCAAT
>NC_045030.1:64998997-65048936 GCF_008632895.1 Mastomys coucha | reverse complement strand
GAGTAAAAAAAAAAAAAAACCAGATTAAAGAATAAAAAAATAAAATAAAATATGATTCAGAAAGATTATAACCTAAAAAAAATTGTTCTCCTCAGTAGCTCAGATATTACAGAGGCTCTTTGTCATCCATATACAATACAGATTGTCTTTCTCTGTCATGATAACTAACTTTTGATGTTATACTCCCAAAGCAGGCATCCTGATGTGATCACCACAGTTGCCAAAAAGGAGATTACACATTTAACCAAGGCAGGTAATAGTTTGTGAACTTCATAGGCATATTTTCTTTAAATCCCAGAAGTAGTAGATCATGGCCATTCAGAGTAGACAAAAAAGTTGTTCAGTCTATACCATTATTAGGTCTTTTATCCAACTTCAGCCTTTTATTTCCCTCCCTATGTATAAAACTTTAGACATGGAGTAAAAATCTATGGCACTACATAGCCTAGTGTGATTTTGATCTTCCACCATTTTTCTCACTGTTCTACTGGCAAAAGTGTAAGATGAACTCAACTAAAAATTCTATTTAGCAATGCCTTCAGTGAGTTAGTTTGGATCAGATATGCATGTTATATTACAATGACACTGGTGTAAATTAAACATCAATAGATACTGATTGAATGAACAAATATTCTATGCTGAGGGAAGGGAAATAAAAACATGAGATATAATCCGCTCACATACATACCTGGGATATGTCTTAAGATATTAATTTTCTTCTGATGTTTTAAGTAAAACTTACTGTCAGTCATTTATCAATTTTATGAACACACAACAGTGAATAATATAAATAACAAAGCTTACATCATATGAATAATTTTCTAGCATGCCCTAAGGATTTTTCCAGCATGCTCTAGAAAACAATTATTCATGGTTCCAGTTTTTGTTTGTTTGTTTGTTTGTTTTTCAAGATGGGGTTTCTCTGTGTATTCCTGGCTGTCCTGGAACTCATTCTGTAGACTAGGCTGGCCTCAGCCTCAGAAGTCCACCTGCCTCTGCCGCCCAAGTGCTGGGATTAAAGGCGTGTGCCACCAATGTGCAGCAGCTGTTTCAGTTTTTTAGATTCCATTTATATAATTCATATATTTACTTGTACTGTGAACCAGTGAACTATGGAAACATAACTGGGAAAAGAACAAAAATCTAAACTGGTCATGTAAGACCACTCAGTGGGGGTAACAGACCTCCTGCATGACTAGAAAAAAAAATCCCCTTAAGTGTGGTAAATTCATCAAGTAAGATTCCATCAGGGAGAATGTTTTTTGAATATGAATGTCGGTTAGAGATAACTTCATGGTTAGGACTGGGATCCTATGTCCACTTTTGCCTCTCAGTGACAGGACCCTGTACTACTTGAAACTATGCATGTTGTCACAGCCTCTATGTGTTCATATGTGCATCAGTTCTGCTGTGACTGAAAGACACTGTTTCCTTCTTGTCATGCCTCCTCTCCAAGCTTTACAATCCCTTTGCCTCCCCTTCCTAATAGTTCCCTGAGCCCTGAGGAGAGGGGTTTGAGGAAAGGGAAATAAAATATAGTTATTAATGTATAGAAGGATGGGGAACTGGAAATGGAAGATTGAATGGAAAGGGGGAGGGAAGAAGGTGAGAAAGGAAGAAGTATGTTGAGCAATAGCTAAACTGAGTGCTACTTGAGGGCTTGTATGAAAATATATTATATGTGAATAATATATAACTACATATATATTTATTAAGATATATAGTTTTAGGAACATATAAACTCACAAAGACTGTGAGAGTACACACAGGGCCTGGGCAAGTTACAGCCAGACATGGCCTGAATACTGAGAAGGAGAAGTAAACATGGCTTCCTATTCTTAACCAAGAAGCTATCTCCAATTGTCACTCACTTTCAGTAGAAAAGTTAGTTCTTCCCAATGAAGCTTCACTTGATATATTAATCATATTTAAGCAGATAGCTTTGTCTTATATACATACACATACATATATGTATATATATATACACAAACATACACATATATATCTATATACATGTATATGCATATACATAAGTTTATATATACATAAGTATGCATATATATGAAGGTAGTGAAGGTGATCTAAATAAATAAAATTGCCAAATAACAGGGGAGACAGAGCCCCAACTAAATATAACCCCCAAGCCCAGGAATCAGTTACATCTAATTGAATTGTTGGCCAAAGGGACCCATAGGTATCCCCAAATAGCCCAAACTATTCCCAAGGGTGTTGGCTTCTCTCAAAAAAAAAAATTAACAGGAAAGTCCTATAGTTAAATCAGCATTTACACAACTCACTGAACAAAGATAAATAAAGCTGGTGCCTAGCTAGAACCTGTAGTGTTCATAGTAGCTGAAGGTACTCTAAATGCTGCTAGAAAAGAAAGGTAGACACCAAAGAAACAAGGCCCTCTACACATCAGAGCAGACACACATATGAACTCACAGAGACTGTGATAGCATGCACAAGGCCTGCAAAAGTGTAAGTCAGTTGTTGTTCCAGTGCTGAGAGGGTATGTGGACACAAGCATTAACCCTAACCCAAAATCTCTCTCTAATGGACAACCACTCAAAATGGAAAAGTTATTTTCTCCAACAGAGTCTCAGTGGTTATACAAATCACAACTAAGGTCAGGGTTCATAGCCAGCACCCAGCGATACTTTTGGAGCTTCTTTGTCTCATAAAGTTTGGTCTGGACATTTTTCCCTTAGTGGCCTTTAGCTTATATATTTTGCTTTCCAATTTGGTGTTTTCATAGTATTCTTGTTTGTGCAAATGTGTATGTGTGTGTGTTCTTATGCTTCTCTTGGTTCACCTTTTCCTGTTTGTTTTCTTTTATTCTGTTCTGATTTTTTATTGTTGTTATTGTTGTTGCAAGCTGTTTTTCTAAAGAAAGAGGAGCAAAAGAGAGGATTTGAGTGGGTGGAGATGTGGGCAGTTGTGATATAAAAAAGTATGATTAGAATATACTGTATGAAAAAAGTCTATTTTCAATAACAAAGGAAAAAGAAACAAATTTATCTTTCACACTTCTGAATGGTAGAAAATCTATGGTCAAGGCAAGGGTAAATTAGAATCTTATGAGAGCCTACTCCTTGGCTCATAATTGGTTTTGTGTCACTATATACTTATACGTCAGAAGGCACAAACAAGTTTTTTTTTTTTTATTTTATAACAACTTAAACATAACCCTCTAGAGTTTCTTTAATACCTGTAAGGAGACAATTTCACTATTAGCAGCAGTTTTGTACCAAATCGGTAAATACACTTAAATGTGTATATTTTATTTTTCTGTTACATCTCTTTTATATTTTATCAGCACTTTAAGAGTCATTTATCCCATCAGTAACATATATACACATTACATATAATTATAGATTATTATATTATCTGTGAACAAATGGGGAAAATAATCATCAAAATGTCAATAATATTGATTATCAGGCCTGTGGTCAGTTTTACCTTCCTCATAACATTACAGAATTTTTACAAATATTTTGCCATGTTTTAAATGCCTTAAAGTAAATGTTATTTTTACTTACAAAGAAGCAAAAAGATGAGGAGGAGAAACAGAAGGAGGAGGAGGAAGAAGAAGAAGATAGTTATGAAAAAATATAGATAAAGAAATCTCTAGACTAGGAAAAAGCTTCTGCCAGAATGAGAGAATTTGAGATTATCTACAAGCAACAAGATGGAAGTAGTGGTCAGGTGACAAGAGGCCAGAAAATATTGAATTTTTATCCTATATATCCAGAGAGCTATTGGAGAGTTATAATAGGGGTGATGTTTCATTACAAATTTAAAAATTCACATCTATTTACACTTGACTAGTTTTATTGAGATGTAATTATCAAACTTGTATATGTATTTCTGACAATGATTCTGGAACCTCAGATACTCAGGGGTATGACAAATTCAAAACTAGTTTAAGTAACTGAGCAAAACTTTGCTTCAAAATAAAGTGAAAATGGGTAGTTGTGGGTAGGTAGGTAGCTCAGTGGTAGAGCTTTAGTCTAGCATGCCTAGGATTCATGACCACTATCATAGATAAAAACTACATATTTAATATAAAACATGATATTTGGAGATACATACATATATATTGTGATGGTTCGTATATGCTTGGCCCAAGGAGTAGCACTATTAGAAGGTGTGGCCCTGTTTGAGTAGGTGTGGCCTTCTTGGAGTAGGCATGACACTGTGGGTGTTGGCTTTCATACCCTCATACTAGCTTCCTGGAAGTCAGTATTCTGCTAGCAGCCTTCAGATGAAGTTGTAGAACTCTCAGCTCTTCCTGCACCATGCCTGCCTGGATGCAGCCATGTTCCTACCTTGATGCTAATGGACTGAACTCTGAATCTGTAAGATAGCCCCAGTTAACTGTTGTCTTTATGAGAGTTGCCTTGGTCATGGTATCTGTTGATAGCAATAAACCCCTAACTAAGACAGAAGTTGGTACCAGGGACTGGAGTGTGGCTGTGATAGGACTGAACAAGTTTTTGTTTGGAAGAATTTAGATTTTGGGATTTGGGAAAGCAATAGAATGCTTTAAGTGGGGCTTTGTGGGCCATCCTAGTGGGAATATGTAAGACTTTTTGTTCCTGAGAGTGATTTGAATTATGGAAACGTTAGTTTAGGTATTTCAGAGGAGAAAAATTTTACTATGTGGCCAAGAGACTGTTTTTTGTAATACTGTGGGGAAGAATGTAGCTGCTTTTTGCCCTTGTCTGAAGAGTCTACTGAAAGCTAAAGTAAAGAGATTTATATTAATTGCATTGTCAAAGAAAACCCCAGAAACACCCATCATAGACTTCATTCTTTGGTTAGGTCTCATGAAGAGCATTTTAAACAAGCATAGTAAGCTGAGAAAGTTAAAATGTAAAATACATGGTTTGAATATTAAAAGGGCACCAGGAAGTGAAATGAAGCTGAATACTATGTTCAAGGAGATGACAAATTAAGGGTGTGGAATTTTGGGGCAAGGTCCTACCCAGCTGAATTTAGATACTGGCATGGTAGTACATGTCTTTAATCCCAGGAGATAAAGCCAAGCAGATCTATAAGTTCAAAGCCTGCCTGAGACAGTGCAAGTTCAGTGATTGCTGGGACAAGTGATGGTGATTAGCTGAAGCTAAAAAATTAGTGGTGGTTAAGAAGAGACCAGCATCATTGAGGTGACATCTGGGAAGTGTTTTCTGGGTACACAAAGAATCTGTGTTCCAGAAATAGCCAAGGTTGTACCTTGTGCTACAACTGTACTTGGTAATGTGTAAGAATCATCCAGGTCATACTGATTTTGAAGCATGAAAAGGTCATAAAGAACAGTGGAGGCTTGGCACTGTGAAAGGCCTAGGAAGGTCATTGGTAAAGCTGCAGTCTCAGTTGCAGTTGATGGCTCAGGACTGAAGGGTCATGCAAATGAGTTGAGGCTTGGCACCATGAAGAGAACCTATGAAAGGCTATTGGTGAAGCCTATTTGCAGCAGAAGATCCCAGTGCACTAGAGATGCCAGTATCATGGGATGATGACCAAGAACAACAGCAACAGTAGAGTGGATCAATCTGAGCTTAGAGTGCTACAGAGGGCAGAGCTGGACAAATGATGTCAGCCATTTGAAGGAGCACAGAAAATCATATGTGGGTCCCAGACATTGAAAGGAGAAGCTGTAACATTGAAGTTGCCTTGGAGACTCCAAGATGTTTCAGGTGTCAGAGCCATGGGCTATCTGCTGAGGAGATGTTAACAGGGAGTGGAACCAGCCCAGGAGAAAGAAGTTTGTTGCAGTCAACAAAGATGAAAAAGGAGTTGGAGATATGATGACTACTTTGGCATCAGACATGGAAATGGAGAGTTTGGAGTTTGCCCGGCTGGTTGCCTGTCTTGCTTTGGGGATTACAGTTAAGTGATTGAATGAATCTCAGAAAAGACTTTGTATTTTGGACTTTTAACATTGTTGGGACTACTATAGACTATGTGGACATTGGAAGTTGGACTAAATGTGTTTTGCATTATGCTATGCTTAGGTATGCCCCCCATAGACTCATGTTTAAACAAGCCTATGGGGGCCAGGTAGTGGAATGTGGTGGTTTGTATATGCTTGGCCCAGGGAGTGGCACTGTCAGAAGGTGTGGCCTTATTGAAGTAGATGTGTCACTGTGGGTGTGGGCTATAACACCCTCATCCTAGCTGCCTGGAGGTCAGTATTCTGCTAGGAGCCTTCAAATGAAGATGCAGAACTCTCAGCTCCTCATGCACCATGCCTGACTGGATGCTGCCATGCTCCCCCACTGGTGATCATGGACTGAACATCTGAACCTGTAAGCCAGCCTCAATTAAATGTTGTTCTTATAAGAGTTGCCTTGGTCATAATGTCAGTTCACAGCAGTACAACCATAACTAAGAGACATATATAAAATATAAATTCTACCATCAAGCTAATATATCCAACTCCTCACGAAGTTACCTTTTGGATGGCTACCATATCTCTAAAATTTATTAATACTTAACAGTGAAAATAGTATACCTTCAGAGAAGTATCTCCTCATTTCCCTCTACAGTCTACCTGATGGCAACCACCACTATTCTTTCTTCTTTCAGTTAATTATTTTATAGGACCTACCTATAAGTGAGGTCATACAGTGTATTACTTTTGTGCTTGTCATACTTCATCCTTTCTTTTAAAGCTTAATAATAAATCAATTTATGTATTACTATTGAATACAAGTGTCCTCTTCAGGCTCATATATTTGGGTGTGTTGATGCCATCTGATATGTTCTCCAACACTTACTGTGTTTCATCTTCCTGATAATAGTCATTTGGGGTGCCTTTCTGTAGATGACATGATCTTATATAAAACGAGTACTAAAGACACCATGAAGCAAAACTAAGAACTAAGAATCCACTAACTAAGTGGATTCAGTAAAACTATACGATAAGGACACGATACAAAATTGAGTGCTTCTGCCAGGCAGTGGTGGTACATGCCTTTAACCCCAGCACTTGGGAGGCAGAGCCAGGTGGATTTCTGTGTTCAAGGCCAGCCTGGTCTACAGAGTGAGTTCCAGGACAGCCAGGGCTATCCAGGAAAACCCTGTCTCAAAAAATCAAAAAATAAAAAATAAATAAAAAATTGAGTGCTTCTATGATAGTTTATATATATTCTCAGCCCAAGGAGTGGCACCATTAGAAGGTATGGCCTTTCTTCTAAAGCTCAATAATAAATCAATTTATTATTGGAATAAATAATTATTGGAGGCCTTATTGGAATAGGTGTGTCACTGTGGGTATGAGCTTTATGACCCTTACCCTAGCTGCCTGGTAGCCAGTCTTTCATTAGCAGCCTTCAGATGGAGGTGTAGAACTCTCAGCTCTGCCTGCATCATGTCTACATTGATGTTGCTCTGCTCTGACCTTGTTGATGATGGAATGAACCGCTGAACCTCTAAGCCAGGCCAGTTAAATGTTGTCCTTTATAAGACTTGCCTTGGTCACAGTGTCTGTTCATAGCAGTAAAACCCTAATTAAGACAGTTTCTATACACAATGAATGAACTATCCAGATATGTAAGAAATTTATCCCATTTCAATACTATAACATATAAAATAACTAGGAATAAATGTAGCCAACAAAATGATTAATTCATATATTGAAAACTAAAAACACATAAATGAAGAAGATTGAAGAAGACAGTAACAAATGGAAATGAATGCATATCCTTGATAAGAGAATTAAATGAGATACAGAACTCAAGTGGGTTTTCAATTAGGGGCTATGTGTTCAACCTTGGGTGTATTTGATGGTGATGTAATACAAACTTTCATGTAATTGTTCTTCTTTTCTCCAGTAAACACAGATATTATCTTTTGAGATTGAGAAACAAAAGTGATCTATAATAATTTAGTGAGGTAAGAAAGAACATATAGTTTGTAAAATCTTATCCAGTTACTAGACAATATGGAAAACTTGAAGGAATTCTCATGTGGTTGCTGTATACATGGTGCAGGTAATGCACAGGGAAGAGACATAGGTGACTGTAGGCTCACATTTCAAGTGTATGGCTGACTGTGTGAATTGGACATATCATTAATACTTAATGTTTCTAAGATGTATCTTTCTTTTCCATGGCAACAGGCCTATCTTGAAGCCTATATGATATTAATAAAACCTTTTTGTCTAGAATGCCAAGATCCTTGTGAAAACGAAATAAAAGTTCAGTCATTATTTAATTGTTTGATGATTTTTGTGTTAATGGACTAATTGAATCACTATTAAGAAGGAAATGTTCTTATAGTCAGAAGTTGAGTTAATTTCATGCACTTACATTCACAGTTGTACATTGATGCTGTCATACATTCACACAGATACACACTCACCTACACAAAAGACTATCACTGCTGTCATGCACTGTCTAAGCATGATGAATATTTGCTGAAATAAAAGAGAGATTTTGAGTTTGTAGCTTACTAATTAGCAAAGTAAATGAGTGGGCTAAATTATTTAATCATATATATATGATGATAAAATGAATCGGATAAGGGCATAAAGTATGGGGGTGACATTTTAGTATAAAAATATGCATTTGAAAAGAGACAAAAATGTATTATTATGATTTTTAAATTAAATGTATAGTACAGAAAATATAACTAGAGAAAATTACAGAAAATGATGTCAAGAGAAAGGATATGGCAGCAGATTTCTTTCTGGGCTCAAAGTAACTAAAGATCTAGCATAAATCCTCTTTAGTTAGCATGAACAACTCTAGGATTTGGATTTTGATACTAAAGAGAGGAATGATCTACCATAGTTTCTCATGATGTTCTGCAGCTTTAAGGGTATGGCCTCTAGTGAACTGCTCTCAGCAAGAGTTTCTGGGAAACATCCTCTCCATCAAAATGACTGTGGAACTCACTAGAACTGGGCATGATAAGTAGTTGAAGAAGTAGTCAATGAAAGAGTTGGCGATCAGAAGTAATCTTAATTAATTGGATACCTGCAGTAGCTGGTGGTATAAGGGCCTGGAAACTAGGGAGCATACTCTTTTTATATACTTTTATTTTTGAAATTATTATATAATTTCATTATTTCCCCATCCTCTTTGTCTCCCCAAGACCTCCCAGGAGGCCCTTAATTGGAATATGATCTCATATGTCAGGGCTAAATACTTTGTATTGGTTAGTCAATCAGGAAGCTGTTCCCTGAGGAACACTATTTCTCCCATGCTCATCATTCCCCTGAATTGCCTGTAATTCTTTGTCTAGGGTTGCATCCCACAATCTTTCCCCCTCCCATGTTACTATGTACTGTTACAGAGACCATTTTAAAATCCTCAACTGATCAAACTATAGGTAACAATTCCAGTCTCAACTAATGAAGCAACAGTGCAACTCTTCTACCTAAGGCTCAAGGTTCATTGCAGAAGAGAGGACAGAGAAATCTTAAAGGGCTGAGGGACAAGAAGTTAGCTGTGAGATTGTGTCTCCTAGAAATATCAGAGAGGCTACACCCATAAAGTCTCATCAACATGGCTGCCTATCAAGAACTGACAACTTTCCAAGTCCTGACCTTTTTACCACAGAGATATTTGTATACAGTTGCAAAAATCTTTAAAGATGAAAGCCCATTCAAGCTTAAAGGGATACTAAAAGTTATTCCATTGTGGTTTTAATTCTTAACCAATTGTACTTTGAGGATCCCAAGAGGTCATGATACTTGGACAGTAATTTTGTGTGGAAACGATTTAGTCTCCAGATAGATGGGTAAGTTGCTATGAGAGCATCGGGGCAAAATAAGATGATACAGTGAAACATGCTTTGGAGTCTCAGTCTATAGCCTCAAAACTGAGTTTCTTAGGAAAATGACCTTTGAACCAAAGCCCTAAGACTAAGTTAAAATTAAATGAAGTTCAAGGTGAGGGAAACAGCCTATCTAAAACAATGTTAAAAGTATAGGCAAAGGTCTGGGGATTGCTGGGAGTGTGTTGTTATGTGCCAGACTTTGAACTCGCTTCTCATTTTAATCCTCTCAACAATTCTGTCTGCAGAGAACCTAAATGTGACCAGAGGAATCTACAGATTAGCCCCATTCTCAGTCTTTTTGCATAAGACTAGGTTATCATCCCTTAGTTTATTACTTGACATTTCTAGTTGTGGACAGGTCTGAAAGGACCAAACCTATGTGTTAGTTTTGTGTTCCATAGGTTCAAGTGACCATTGAAAGCAGTGTGTTTGTTCAGTATTTGTTCACCAATGCCTGTTCCTATGTAAATGTAACTAATTCTGGGTTTGACATTCATTTCTACTACATACCTAAAACCTATCTTATGAACCATCTGATTTAAGTAAATACATTGTTGTTGCTCTCTATTTGTCTACTCTATTAATTATAAACTCAGATAGTTAGGAAGAGAACCATATTCTGGGCCCCTCGGCCTTACTCAAGTATATAGAGACAAGGTTATAGATCATTTTCAATAACCAACTGTCCTTCAAAACACCAATCTTCAGTGCTATTGTATTGTTCTCGCTGGGCTAGGGCTACATCCCTCAGCATTGCTGGAATGAAATGATGGTCTCACCATTTTATAGATCTTCTTTCTTTATTGATGTTCCCTACTTCTTTCCTTTAGTATATATTTGACAATATTTACACCCAACCAATGGAAAGAAGCTGGGGACCCCTGTGGTTGCATTAGGGAAAAGCTGTAAGAAGCTGAAGAGGAAGGTAACCCCATAGGAAGACCAGCAGTCTCAACTAATCTGGACCCACAGCTTGTCACAGACAATGAGCCACCAACCAGGCAGCATACACCAACAGATATGAGGCCCCCTGACACATATACAGCAGAGGATTGCCTGGTCTGGGACTCAATCAGAGAAGATGCACCTAACCCTTGAGAGACTTGAGGGAGTGGGGAGGTCTGCTGGGGTGGAGGGTTAGGGGGTGGGGTCATCCTTTTGGAGACAGGGGTTGGGGAGGAGATGTGGGATGTGGAACAGTCAGAGGGTGGACCAGGAGGGGTATAAAGTCTGAAATGTAAAAAAAAAAGAAAGATTAAAGAATAAATAAATGAACAATCTCTCCTGGGTACTGTTCTAGTTCTAGGAACATAGTGTTGAATGAGACTGACATTTTATTGACTCTGATGAACCTTATGAGTGAGTAATCCAACAATCCTGAGTAAAATACACACTCAAGTGTTATAGTGTATGTTGCAAACAAAATAAGGGCTGCCTTGGATTCTCAGCCTGTAGAGTTAGTTCCTAGGGGAATGACCCTTGCTCTGAGATCCCAAGACTAAGGTAAAGTTAAACCAAAGTACAAGGGAAGGGAAGGAGCATATTTAAGACAAAGTTGACAGTACAGGCAAAGGTCTGGGGGTTGCAGGGAGTGTGCTGTTATGTGCTAGAGTTTGAACTCGCCTCTCATTTTAAGCCTTTCAAGGATTCTACCTACAGAGAACCTAAAGCTCCCATTTTACAGATTAATAGAGTAGAGAAGAATCATCAACTGTAGAACTTTTGGTAACTAACAGAATTTAAAGACAAAACTTAGTGCCTCTAATTGCAATGTTCAGTCAAAGATTATTCCTAACATCATTTCCTCCAAAGCACTTTTGGCAGTACCAGGAAGCCTTTGCAATTGTCATAGCTTGAGGGGGTGCACTACTGACATCTAGTGGGCTGAGGCAAGGGGTGCTGTTAAGCATCCTATAATGCACAGAACATCTGCCCATAACAATTACCAGGCTCAAATTTTCAGCACTTCTAAGGTGAAAAAGCCCTGAGCTAAGCCTATGATCCTTGTCCTTGTACAAGTCCTCCTCCTTTCCTGGAAGCTTCTCAGTCTCTTGTGCACGTGGTTTTCTGGCCTGGCAGGTCCAATTAGCTATATATGTCACTTGTAGTGCATGGATTGGATTAGACTTAAGCAAGGACCTTGGCTATTTTGCAATTATCCCAATGATCTTCAACAGCTTTATAATATCACTTAATCTCACAGATGTAGAATCTAAGGCTAAATTACATGCCTCAGGTCGAAGAACCAGAAGTAGCAGAGCAGTTGAGTTCAGCTCTTTTTAAATTCAATCTCATGATATTTTTCTTTACTGAAAGGGTCCTTCAAGGGATAAATGCTTCCTCTCTGCTCTATTAAATAGAGGTGGTGAAAACTGATGGTGCAGGTCTCCAACATGGCTGCAGGAGTGCTAGGAAGGGTTTTTCAAGTTCAGTGCCTGCATTATTTTTTTTCCAAAAGCTTGAAAATCAGCCTAGTATTATTCAGCTTGAATTCTTCCCTTGCTTGGCTCAAAACACATCAGACACACAATCTGCCGTTTGCGTAGAAAATGTGTCAGGAGAGAAAAGGATAGCACCCACATACGAGCATCTGCTCCCAAAATCCATTTCACTGTTAACCATACAATTGAGTGAGAAACATCTGTGCCTGCTATTGCAGATGTAATCATAAAACTCAAATGCAGCAATGAAGCAAAGTGGAAGAAGGGCAGAGGATGAGAAAGCAGAGAGATCCACAGCTTTAGTGACAGAAAGGGGAAGAATCCAGGGCTTGGCTCCTGTGTTGAATATTCTGAGCTTCACCTTTTAAACATGACACTATCCAGAGGGAACAGTAGCATTGTAAGCAGGGAAATTATGCAGGAAGCATAGCATTTCAAACTCAAGTCAGCAATGCTGCTCTGAACAAGCAATAAACAAGGCAGAGGAGTTCCAGAGACTGCAAATCAACTATATGTATATGTATATGATATATATACATATATGTACACACACACACACACACACACACACACACACATATATATATTCATATTCTATGTCAGTGGCATTTCAATGTTAAGGAAGTATTAGCATTAGAGAACTTAAGAATGTCAAAAATGTCAAAGCTGATGGCCCCTAAGAGATCAACTAGTTCAATTCACTAGTTTTTTATTTTTGAGGAAATAGACTTCCAGAGAGGGATGGAACAGGCTAAGTTCACACAACTGGATAATGAGCAATGATTCTGGAAAGTTCCTATGAGACTCTATTCCAAGACAAGCTGGTAAGCAGAGGAGCATCACCCAAACTTTTCCTACCTGTGAGCATGAGCTATAAGACTATGTCCCTTGACTCTGGAGGATGAAAGCCAATGTTGATGACCCCATCTCAACAGTGGTCTATGCTGGCTTTTGTGTGAAACAACATCTAGTGCCCTTTCCCTCTCATCTGTTGAAGAATAGTCAATTTAAAATAGTATGTTTTCAATAATCAAATGGTCCAGACTTAAACATAACTCTTTCCAATTTAAAGGAAGATGAAAATCACAGAATTAGATGTGTATTCTCATCATTAATTTAACTGATACAGAATGTCAGACTGGGAAAATTTTAGTAACTCTAGATCATACAGCTATGAAACAGCAGAACTAAGATCTAGAATTAAGTTTCCTGGATGGCAAATGTTGCAGGAAATCTTTGCAGGTCACAATGCAACCTTATAGATTTTTAAACAGCCTGCTCCTACATCAATGTAAAAGCTATTATCAAGGCACCAGATAGTTACTAAGATGATGTTACACCCCACAACATATTGACAAACAGACAGATAGTTTTGTCTTGTCATCATCAGTGGTGGATCCTGTGTTTTTTCAGTTCTTCCCTGTATGCTTTTATTGGTTTTGTCACCTAAACTTATAGGGTTCAGGGCTATGAGCATTCCAGAAGTACCCAAGGGAGACTCAGCATTTCCATGGAGTTGCTTATCTTTGGAAGAACAAAGCCTTCCACATTGTAAATTATATTCTACTTTGACCTTAAAAAAAGAACAGTATACACACACGTTATTCATTTTATAAGAATGTGGCCACATCTTAATAAAAAGATATTATTCTGAAATATCTCAATAATTCAGTTATATTTAATCATCATGGTATTTCAGCAGTGCTTTCATTTGGTTTTCATAGCCTTGCAAGGTAAAGGGGTGTTACAATCCTACTTTACAGATGATGAAACTGAGCATTACATAAAGCTAGTGACATGTCTAAGTTTATAGAGAGCTAGTATTCTGCAGAGATAAGAACGAACTTCAAGTTCCCTGGTGGCTTATATCTAATTGGAAAATCAAACACCATTAATATAATTTTTGTTTAAAATTATGTCTCAAGATGTGCAGATGGGAACTATAATACCATCACCAAAGTCTCTTGATATTTCATTCACTGATTCTTGTTCTCAATTATAAGCATCCCAATGTAAATCCCTGAACTACTAGAACAGAAGTAGCTATGTCCATGACCTTTCCAGGGATGCCACTTTATCAGGCTTTTAAAACAGACTGGAAATGGAAAAAGATTCTTACAATGAAGAAAGGAACATGACACCTTGAAGAGTAATCAATTATGCGAATGGTTTCACTGCCTATTATACCATGGATTATGCCTTCATTTTTCATATTAATGTTCTTTATGTTTTTCAATTAGTCACAGCAAATTACCTGTCCTTCGCCTTGGCAAGGACAACTCAATGGGTCTCCATAGAGTATTTTCCAAAATTTGTCTGGCGAATTCTTTCTTGTATTCTCCTTGAGGCATTAACATGTAATTTTTTTTGAATGAACAAATGTTTTCTATTTGACACCATCTTATTCATGTAGGAAATTACCTACTGAAAAAGAAGTCAGAGGAATTTGCCTTTTTGTGGCAATGGTGCATTATAAATGATAATTTTAGCTTAAATATAAGGAGAATTGAATGCTCAAAAAAATTACAATGCCTTCAATATGTCTCAGTCATGTAACAGGCAGTTTATGTCATAGAGCAGAGCAAAGAGCAACTATTCTGATTTCTATTTCTTTCTGTTTTGCTCTGCCTACTCCTAGGGCAGTGCCTAATCCTGGGGCAATGCCTACTTCTGGGGAAGTGCCTACTCCTTTCTACTCCATCTCACTATCCCCAAAGTTCCCATCCCACAACATCTAACAGGTTACTTTAACTAGTCAGCCCCTGCCCTATTCCCAAAGATGTAAGACCTTCTAAAAGAGAAATACTGTCTTCATCATAACTGAATCTTTAGCTCTTAGCACAGTACACTGCAAAACTTATTAGTTGGTGAATAAAGGAAGTTATTTGACTCTGAAAATCAGATAAATTGTTCTTATATATACCCTAATCCTACAAATTAAGCTTTTATCATTAAATAAAAACAGTGTGCATTTTGCTTTCTCAGAACCCAGTGTAGAGAAGCCACACCTATTCTTTGTCGCTTAAAACTCCACAGTACAAAAAAGCCATGACAAATATTACCTTTTCAAAGACCTTCAAGTAGCCTAGTACCCTGTTTTGAGACTGTCTTGCTAAGGGCTTACACTGTCTTATTTTTATGTATATTAGGGACTTTACCATAAATAATATCCCTCAACAGATATGGAGTCCCAACTGGCCATCTTTTGTAACTAAATAAAGATTCCAGTGCTGGGACCTGGCTATACTCAACTGAGTTGTTGGCTAAAGTGGTCCTATCGAATTTCCCAAATAATCCAGGCTATTGCCAAGACTACAGCTTATTCTCTATAACAGCAAGGCCCCATCACTGAAGACAGTACCTACACAACTCATTGAACATCAAAAAGCCAAACTGGTGCCTCCATATTACCTTTACTCCTAAATTCTAGTATGTTTTGTTATGGGAAAGCAGTCTACAAGCTATGAAAAGAGAAATGTAAACATCAACTCACCCACAAAACCTTTGATCTACAATGGTGTCTTGCATGCAAATATGCTAGGGCAATCAACAATGGCACAAAGCTTATAAGAGTAACCAACCAGTGTCTGATTTGACTTAAGGCCTACTCTACAACATGGAAGCCATACCTAACACTGCATGGGTGACCAAGATGCTGAGGTTAGATAATCCAGGGATCTATAGGGAAGCCAAATACTATTGTTGTGCCAATGAAAATAGCAATAAAATGATTAATGACATCTGTAATACTCATAGATCATTGTCTTGCTAGGCCATCATAAGAAAAGCTTTCTCCTTCAGTAGATGGGAACAAATACAGAGACTCACAGCCAGCCATTATGCAGAGAGAGACTGTGGAACACAAGTCTCTAAATGGGATGTTTCCAAGAAATCCCTCCCCTCAGAACTCAGGGAACCACATAGAAGTGGAGGTGAAAATAATGTAAGAACCATAGTGTATCAGGGACACCAGGAAAACAAGTCCCTCTAAATCAACTGAATGAGGCTCATATGAACCTACAGAAACCAAAGTAACAAGCAGAGGGCCTGCATGGGTCTGTACCAGGTCCTATGTGCATGTAGCATAGCTTTCAGTCTAGTACCTTTATGGGATTCCTAAGTATGGAAATGGATGGGTCTCTGATTCTTTTCCTAGGGATCTTCCTCCTCTGTTGGTTTCCCTTGTCCAACTTCTATGGGATTATTTTTAACTTAGTATACTTTATTCTGTCATGACTGTTTTATCTCTTAGAAGCCTGTTCTTTTCTAATGAGAGATAGCAAGGGAGTGGATCTGGATGCACGGCTAGGGAGGAAGAACTGGAAGAAGAAGCAGGAGGAGAAACTGTAATAAGGGTATATTAGATGAGAAAAGAAACTATTTTCAATAAAAGGGGAAAAATAATCTACCTTAATCACTACCAAAGTGGTGTCTCAGAGTCCAAGTAAATTGTCTCCCCAGGTTGATAAATTTAATTATGGGGACAAGGAGAGACCAATTTTTTAAAATGTTTCATTCATTTGTTTGTTTGTTTGGCTTGCATGAATTGCAGTAAAACAAAAACTCCAAGGCTTGCCTACAATTATATTTCTGCTATTCAGCACAGAGAAATGTACATTTCATTATGCTCAGATTTCTTTCTTTTTTATAACTGGGGGTGGGGGAGAGGCTTTGTGGACTCTGTCTTTGAAGACTTACAATTTATTATGAAGGCAGTAGCTCTATTTTGTAATCTGTTTTTGCTATTGATAATTATTGCTGCACTAATGTAGAAATCAATAAAATGTTTTGAATGGTTCAAACATCATGTTAGCCAAGCCCAACAAGTTGTAGTCCAGTTACCATCCCCCTCCTGGTCTGCCCTCCAACAGCTCCACATCCCATTCCCTACCTCTGTCTCCAAGAGGATGCCCCCACCCCCCCCCTACCCCACCAGTCCTCTGCTGTGTATGTGTTGGGGCGTCATATAAGCTGGTGTATGCTGCCTGGTTGGTGACTTAGTGTCTGAGAGATCTTGGGGGTCCAGATTAATTGAGACTGCTCATCCTCCCATGAGGTTCTTCCAGCCCTTTCCCAATTCAACCACAGGGCTCTCTGGCTTCAGTCCATTGATTAGGTGTAATTATCTACATCTGAGCCTTTCAGCTGCCTGTTGGGCCTCTTGGAAGCCAGCCATGCCAAGCTCCTGTCTGTAAGCACACCATAGCATCAGTAACAGGGTCAAGCCTTGGAACTCTTTTCCCTCAATGTCTTCTCTAATTTTGTCCCTGCAGTTCTTTCAGACAGGAACAGTTATGGGTCAGAGTTTTTGACTGTAGGATGGCAACCTGCATCTATCCACTTGATGCGCTGTCTTTGTACTGGAGGTGGATTCTACAAGTTCCCTCTATCAACTGTTAGGCATTTCATTGAAGGTCCCTCCCTTTGAGTCCTGAGAGCCTCTTACCTCCCAGGTCTCTGGTACCTTCGAGAGGGCCCCCGCACCTCTTACCACATGAGGTTGCCTGTACCCATTCTTTCTGCTAGCCCTCAGTGCTTCATTCCTGTTACATTCACACTAATTTATATACATACATGTATATATTAATAGGGAAGATCTGAATATTTTTTATCACAATACTTTCTGCATCTATCCACATTTCTACAAATTATTTTTTTCTTTACAGATGAGGAAATTTCCCTTGTGTATGTGTACTATATTTTCTTTATCAATCCATATGTTGATGAACATCTAGGCTGGTTCTAATTCATGGCTATTGTGAATAGAACAGCAATAAACATGGATGTTTGAGTATCACTGGGCCAAGATTTAGAGTCCTTTGACCATTTGTTTAACAGTGGTATAGACAGGTCATATGGTATTTCTAGTTTTAATTGTTTTTTTGTGAAACGTTCATACTTAGTTCCATAGTGGCAGTACTGACTTACATTAGTACCAGCATTATGTAAGGATTCCTTTCCAAATTTCCTAACCAACATCTGTTATCATCAGCATTCTTGGTTATAGCCATCATGACTATAATGGATGAGATTTAATATCAAAGTAGCTTTATTTTTAACTATTTTAAGAATAGTTATTGCAATTTGTTTTTCTCCTTTTCAGAATTGCTAAAGGAAAACATAAGGAACATATTTCAAGATATTTGTGTAGATTAGAATTGTCTGAATAGGATTCTAATAGCACTGAAAATAGCCTTAGAAATGTACAAACAGGACTCCATGAAAATTAAAAAAGTTTATGAACAGAAAAGCAAACTACCAGAAGAATGGATAGACAGTTATACTCAAGACAGGGTACTCATGTATAGAATTATAAAGATATACAAAAATTAAACACTATAAACGAAAGTAACAAAATAAATGAGCTGTTAAAATATTTATCTTTCTAATTACTTTAGTAATCAAAAATGAACATCTCAGACTCTATCTTAACTGTTATTGATCCTCAGACCTACTGTACTTTAACTGCAAAAATATTTCCCACCCACAGAATCATATCATACTGAAAGAGTTAAATTTAAAACTTGTGCTGGCTAATGAGAAAATTGCAGGTTTGAGAAAAACACAGTGGACCAAGGTCGAATGTGTCCAAATAAGCCTGGGCAAAAATAAACAAGCTGTTAAGACATTCTGAGAACTAACAGGTCAAGAAGACATAAACTACATGTCTGGGCAGATATGGTTTAAGGTCAGATGCTCTGTTGACTCATATTAACACCAACCTTAGGAATTTTCCACTCTGTTCTGCACGTAATAGTTAATATTTGAACTAGCCAATCATGTATGGCCACACTGATCCCTTTGTTCCCCTAGACCCATTTTCCTATATAAAGCCCTAACTTTCAAGCCTCGTGGTTGGCTCCACTATCTCCTGCGTGAGATAGGTGTGGTGCCGAACCAGGGCACCCCGAAATTAAAAAATACCTCTTGTAATTACATCAAGATGGTCTCTCGTGATTCCTTGGGTGTACGTCCTCCCGAGATTTGAGTGGGGGTCTCCCCCAGGGGTCTTTCAATACCTACAGTTGCTTACAGGTAATTATCGGTAAAAATAAAACAGATGTACACAGAAATGTGAAAGGAGAGAGATTGTACTTGTATGTGTGAAGAACACAATGAGAATGTAAGAGATGTTAATATAGAAATATCAAAAACAAATTACATTTATTACTTTTTTGTGTGTTTTTGGTTTTTTTGAGACAGGGTTTCTCTGTATAGCCCTGGCTGTCCTGGAACTCACTCTGTAGCTCAGGCTGGCCTAGAACTCAGAAATCCGCCTGCCTCTGCCTCCCAAGTGCAGGGATTAAAGGTGTGTGCCACCACTGCCTGGCACAAATTACATTTCTAAATTCCTAGACAAATAAAAAGTGCTTTCTGTCAAAATTCTGACCAGAGAGAAAATTCAGTAGATTAAGACAAAAGTTATAAAGTCTTACTGTTTGCTGTTTGAAAAGTCTCTCTTGTTCATTCATTCATTGTGGCTTCCCTGAAGCAGTGTTTCATGTAATTCAGGTTGGCTTAAACTTTGATCTTCATCCTGCTTCTACTTGCTAAGTGCTGACTGATTCATCTTTTAACTGCACTGATCCATAGTAAACACTCCTTGCTTAGAGTAGCACCCTAGTTTATAATGTTTTCAGCATGCAGAGGTTAATAAGAACCAGTGTTCATGCTCATATTGTAGGATCCTGGTTCATTAATCATATTTATTAACCCGGGGGTGGACACAGGGAAACAAAGTGAACACATTCTTTATTGCTTGAATTTAAATCTGGAATGGAAATCATAGCATAATGGCACATGCCTTTAACCCCATCAGAGACCAGTCTTATCTACATAGTGAGTTTTATGACAGCCAGAGATACATAGCAAGGTCCTATCTCTAAAAAGCAAATATCATCATCATCATTGTCTTGTCGTCATTGTCATTGTCATCATCATTGTTGTCTTGTGTCATTGTTTTCTTCATCTTGCTGTTGTCGCCGTCGCCGTTGTTGTTGTTGTCATCGTCATCTTAGGGTTTTACTTCTGTGAACAGATACCATGACCAAGGTAACTCTTACAAGGCAACATTTAATTGGAGCTGGCTTATAGGTTCAGAGGTTCAGTCCATTATAATATGGGAGCATGGCAGCATCCAGGCATGCATGGTGCAGAAGGAGCTGAGAGTTCTACATCTTCATCTGAAGGCTGCTAGCAGAATACTGGCCTGCAGGCAGCTAAAATGAAGGTCATAATCCCACACCCAGTGACACACCTACTCCAACAAGGCCACACTTTCAAATAGTGACACTCCCTAGGCCGAATATATAAAAACCATCACAAACATCTTCACCACCACCACCACCACTACCACCACCACCACCACCATCATCATCATCGTTGTCGTCGTCGTCATCATCATCATCATCATCACCATAGTATCTTAAATGGAAAGGCTATGAAAATTGAACAGGAATTCTGAGTTTTGTGCTGAGTTGAGTTGACTCTCCCTGACTTCAGGTATCAATGGCTGATAGTGTTCCATGAGTGCAACTCTGAGCAGAGACAATGAAAGTGGGCAGGGATGGGGGAGGGCAGTCTAGCACCATTTTCTCACATTGACTGACAATGCAAACTACATTTACTCTTCCTTTGTTTTCATTTTTTGATTTCTAAGTTATTTGCATATGCTAATTGTACTGTCCTTATGTCTGGGAGGACAGAAATTTGTATAACTATCTTTTTGTGTTACAAAGAAGATCCTTCCTTCCTTCCTTCTTTCCTTCCTTCCTTCCTTCCTTTTATTACAAAGCACTTCTGGTTAAATAAGTTATTAACATAAACTATATGATTTTTTTATTGAATCTGCAAGACACAAGTATGCACCAAGAGGAATCATATTTCAAGTCCAAGAGAACATACGTACTTCTTCGCTGCTGGTTGTTATACCATGAAAGTCATCCAGTATTAAAATGATAGAATGTTTTGAACCATCTGAACAAAAGCTTATAGGAAAAACAATGCATTTTGAAATCATGGCCCTTTGTGGTTTCCAGCATTTATGGTATAAAAAAATCTTTTGGTTTTAGTCAAACAAAATTTCATAAGAATTGCAAAACATATTGTTCCTATAACTATGTCCAAATATTAGCCCAAGAAACAACTGCTAAGTGTCTACTATGTGGCAGCAACTATTGTATGTAAAGACTGGAACATGTGTTGTTGAGCATAATCACAAGTCTTAGCTGATTACAGTGGGACCCAGAGAATGACCATCACAATAGATGTACAAAGAGACAAATTATACAGTGTGGGACTTGAAAATTGAATCTGATTTTCCCCAGAAAGTAAATGAACTTGATGAAGATAAAGTAGCATGTATGGAAATCAAGAAGCAAGACAAGGAATGGTTGTTAGTAAATAAGTGCATAAAAGAATGTAGATAAAGTTCAACTGAGTGCTGATCAACATTCATAAAATACCTATTATATGTGAGTTAATAGTCATGATAATGATGAGTAATTTTAAATCATGATTACTAAGGGTCATTGCTTTCCAAGAACTCATAGTCTAGTAGATGGGAAATAGACATAGTAAACGACAGAGACAAAGGAACTCTGGGGACTTTCTGGTTGTATAGTGGTGAGGATGTATGTTAAAAAAGGCTTTACAGTCTTATTATGGGACATTCAAGATTTGAATTGCAGGCATTCATCAAACATTTTTGGACACAAACATTAAGCCTTGCAGCTATATAGTGGGTCCAGAGAATTTCCAGGAACTGAGCTTTAGTGAACGAAGAGAAAACAGTAATAAAAGAAAGTAGATAGGATATAGGAGTCAGGTTCCAGAAGACATGGAAGCGGCTTGAAAGTTGGAGTGGGTTGGGGAAAATTCCAGACGTGGTAAGACTAAGTAGCTACTTCTAAGAGTATCAGATTTTAAAGGGAACGTTCAACAGTTTCCAGAAACAGTGATGAACAAGGATTTCTGAGAACACTGCAGTATTTGATTCATGATTAATAGATATTTTCAGTACAAATAAAACAGAGATGTAATTATGAGACTGGGCTGTGACAGGACCTTAGAGATACAATCAGAATGAGCTATTTTCCTCTAAATATCCCAGTGCTGTTTACCTTCTCCTGCTCAAGGTCGCATTCAGTTTGAAATGGTTGAGTCTACAGGTAGATAAACTAGAGACTCCAGGTGTTGGGATTCAATGTTTAGAGAAGTAGAGAGCCAGGCAGAATTCTCCAAAGATAGATGAAAGTATTACCCAGTAGTGATTGGAGCCCAGCTGTGGTGCTGTGAGTCAACAGTATGAATTTTCAACCATTTCCAGCTATGAAAGATTCATTCTCCAGGAGAAAAAGCTATTAAGCACAAAACCCCAAGTTAATTTGCCATGCTTTTAGTCATTCAGTTGATCAGTACTCATAATTGACTACACCAGTAACAACAACAAATATACCACATGTAGCATATAAAGCTATTGACTGTATACAAGGGGGGAGAGGAGAAAGAATATATTTGTTGAAATTCATAGTTTTCTATGGCCAAGTCAGTTTGGCATAGACGTTTCCACAATTAAATCTAGGGCACAGATTTTTCTCTCTAGTTTGGAGAGCTCATCCAGTAACACTCATGGCTTCACAGAAATGGCATGGCATCTCAACAAGATTTACCTTGTTGATGGCCTTTCTATCAGGTAAGTTTAGCCATTACAGCATAAATAAAGTAATGAACCATTTCACTTTACCATTTTTTATTTTGCTTGGCTACTGACTTTTTACCCCTCTGCCATGTTGGTGAATGTATTCTGTCACTACATAATGCTTTTCTTACTATAGTGCAGCCACGATCTGAACTTGGCCTTTATTTGCTTGCATAGAGGGGTGGGGGATGGAGGAGTATCCTATAACAAAAGAGCACATGTTAGACAGCTTAGAAACAGTGAACAAAGATTTACTTTCTTATAATTCTGAAGGCTGCAATTCTGAGATTAAGATGTTGGCACAGTTGATTCCTTTGGATGTCACTTTCCTTGGTTTGCAGATGACTGTGTCTCCATGTTTTTCTCTGGTGGCTAAGATGGGTCTGGTGTCTGGCTAAATTTCTTTATCTCATAAGAATGATAGCTTGATAGATTAGAGTGTACCTGCAAAGTCTCAGTTTATTTTCTTTATTCCTCTAAAGACCCTGTTTTTAAATATGGCTACATTCTGGGTAATCGGGGTTAAGATTTTAATACATGAAATCTAGGAGTGTAGTACACTTCAGCCCAAAACAACTCCTTTATTTATTTTTCCCTCTCTTCAATATTTCTTTAAGTGAAACTCTCTTTCACTTTCATTACCAGCTGGTTTCATAGGAAGTGTGTTTTGATAGGAAGCCAATGGTTCTATTAGGTTGATGTAGTAGAATGTACTTAACCTGTTCTCAAGTGCTGGGCATTTTCTATTATTGTCAGTGTAGCTGCTGTTCGAGATAATGCTTCACTGAGCATTTTTGTGCATATGGCTTTTTCTTTCTTTTCAATTATTTCCTTAGGATAAATCCACAAGAGTGGGACTGCTGGGTCATTTTTATGACTATTGGTACATTTTGCTATATTGCATTTTAAACAGGCTATGCCAATTTGTACAGCAATCAGTAGTATATGAGTATGTAGCCTTTTAAAAATACTGATGTTTCATATCTTAATAGTTAAAAAATGTCCCTCCACTGCTGTTTAACTTTGTATGACTACAGGGGTTGCAAAGTATTGTTTTTTTTTACACAAATTAGGGTAGTTAATATAAAATATCATCTAAACTTTATTGAAGTTTTAATCTCACAGGTCACATAAATTAATGTATTCATTAACAAAATTATTTCAGTTCTTTTCAGGGGACAGTCTGGTCTGTGCCAAGTATTGTACCATGGTGGAAGACATAAAAACAAGTTGAATTCTTGTGTCTAGAATAAGAAGTATATGTTGGCTCTTATTGTCTCTTAGAAGTTTTAAGATTAAAGGTTGTTTGAAAACCATCCAATACCAATATACTTAAGTTAAAACAGATGAAATTCCTGTGTTAGGATCTGAGGAGAATTTAGCGAAACACTATTATATGTGTTATAGTCACAAGCACAAAGCAAAAGATCTGGATATGCTGGACTATGGAAAGTGAACTTCTGTTCTTGGGGTGTCAGAGAAGATTTTCCTAAGGTTGTACCTGAAGAGTGCAGTCTGGAGGATGGCCAATAGCTGGCAAATGAGCATGGAGTCCCAACAGAAAAGAAAGATTGCTATGCTCACTTGAGGTAGGAAACAACACAAGTTTTGTATGAACTGAAAGACAATAAATGGCCAACAGTAAGATATTGAACTAGTAATTGCATTCCTCTGTACTGCTAAGGTTCTCTAAGTCAACCATGAGTCCTTCCACTGAAAGCAATGAATATGCATGCCCACAATTAGTTGCAGAGAAAACAGAAACAGTTGGTGATATAAACATCAAAGGAGGTACATGCCACTATTCAGTTACATTGGAAAACAAGGCAAAGACTCTTGGGCTTTTCATGTTTGAGCTATCAAAACCAAGTCTGGTACTGCATGCCTACAATTCTGGGTGCTCCAAAGAAGAGGTAAAAGGATTGATGTGAGTTTGTGGTCAACCTGCTCTACATCATGAGTTTCAGGACAACCAAGGCTAAATAATGAAACACGGTCTAACAACAAGGTCATGTGAGTCCATTCATATCCCTTCCAAGTGAACATAACAGCTATTTTCTACAATTTTCTAAGTGAGAATTGCCAAACATCATTCTCTTTTTTTTTCAGTAAATACATATTTTTCTATATTCTCTTTTGTATCCCATCCAAGTATCTATTTTTAATGAAGCCCATCTGGGCTTACTAGGTCTATACTACTTGAAAATCATACAACTGATTCTTTTAGTTATAAATCAATCAACCATGGTCAATATATGCAGCAGTATAAACCTAGGGTCTGCCTCCCCGACTCCTTGTCAATCATGTTCTTCTAGAAGGTCTACATAAGTCTAATATAAGAAGTACCTGTACCCAACCTTATAGAGCTATCAACCTAGTTCCTAGATGAACAAATTTCTCTAGAAGTTGCATACTGGGTCACAAATGGTAGAAATAAATCTCTTAGACAACATTTCTTATTAAAAACATAAAAAAGTTTGAATAATGGTAGGGTTGCCTGATTTCTAGCTAGTTTTTCAAAGGATAGGGAAAACAGTGTAATGCTAAGTTGTTAGTATTACAATATAAGTGGAAATTAATCAAATACATGGCCATCCATAATAAATACAGTAGCAGATCAAGATACATATGTTCTCAGGCTAACTAATTTCCAATTTCCATTCTTTAGAAATATTGTAGAAATAACAATTAAAAATGAAAAACTTGACAGGCACAATCATTTTTCTTAAAATACAAGAGGAAAATTAATTCAAATATTCCTTTACTTGAAGTGCACAATTAGCAAAGTTTGGAATGGTCCCAAGTGACAGTTTCAATCTTGGCTCTTCAAATAAAAGCAGATATATTTTTAGACTGTGGAACTGACTAAGATGTAAGTGGCTTGCAGTTAAAGTAATTGCATATCTGGTGGTGGTAAGTGAATTACAGGAGTGACAAATGCTGGTACTTAAATAATTTGAAGCAAACAACATCTTCCTTCTGCACAGAGCAGATCTGAAGTCAGTAAAACATCTGTTTCATTTATTCTGCTCTTGCCTACATGGCTGAGGCCTGGTTCCCAGTTTGAGCTGATGCCATCCAATCACACACTGCAGGCAGCAGTGCCCTCTTAAACACCATCCAGAAAACAGAATGTCAAATTTGATTTCTAAAAGCAGGCAGGATAGTTTTCTAAAAAGTGTCAGCAAAGAAATAAAAGTGCCACTCAATATATAATATTAGGCTTGATAAAAGTTTATATTTGTATTTCAGTGGTCACTGTTTTTTCCCCTAAACTAGGGAAAAGTACACTCCAATGGTGCATGTTTTCCTGTCTATGTGAAATGCTTATCATCACCAACTCTCTACTTGCAGCATTCAAGATGCACTAAAATTTTGCACTTTCTTTACATCCTCCTTTTATCCTTCTTTACTATATCCCTTGGCTACTATAGTGCTTATTCTTGGGCATTCTAATAGCTATTCAATGGCCTTTTACATGTCTCTAGTAAATAATGTTATAGAAGACAGGGAGCAGGATGCTCAACTTAGCTCCAACAAATAACATGGTTGCTGGCATATAGTAGTATTTATGGTGAATTACATATCAGAATTAAAATGTTTCTTTAAGGCAATCGACCTCAGATATATTAGGTAATACTTTAAATATTCATTTAACCAGCATATATAGTGAAGAAACTATTTGAAAATCATACAACTGATCATTTTAGTTAGAAATCAATCAATCATGGACAATGTATGCATCAGTATAAACCTGGGATCTGCCTCCCTGACTCCTTGTCAATTATGATCTTCTAGAAGGTCTACAGATGGCATGCTTGACAAATTCGTGGCTTGATAGATTTGAAAAATGGTCTATAGCTCATCTGGTAAACAAAGTTTTCATTTTAAAATAAGTTACTATTTAATATCTAGAAACTTTTCTGGGGGGTTGAGGAAGCAAATTAAAAACTGTAAAAGCATTCTAATATCTATCTCTTTTAAAGTTCAAGAATATTTATTTTTTAAAACTCCCTGCATAGACAGTACCAACCTGACCTTTAGAATAAATTAGGAACATAAATTTGATGAAGTTGTTTGATATGTATTTTTAATTATCACAGTCATTGAGCCAGTTCCACTAAAGTATGCAACCTGATCATTGATTAAATGCCTGTTTATGCATTCAGCTAAGCTAATAAGTTATGTAGATTCACCAACTCTACAGCTGGATCTCTGAAATATGAAATTGGATCAGAATGATGCAAATCTTTGTTAATAAAGTCTACAGAAAAGGTAACAGGTGCACATCCAGAGTATTAAACTTGGAAACTCAGTCAGCATATAAGTGTGACTATGTTAAGTAAAGGGTAGGATCAATGAAGAATGAAATATAAGCTGCGTGGTATAAGACATTGTTCTCAAATCATAACACTTTCTCAGCAAAATTATTTGCCTCTGTACAAAATGAAATCAAAATGTAAGAACATGTCTGGTGTGATTTCAGATACCTGTATATTCAGCACTTGGGAGGCATAGGCAGAAAGAAGTTGAAGTTAAGGCTAATAAGGCTAGAGAATTAACCTTTACCTCAAAAAAAAAAAAAGTAGAAACAACAGATACCAATCTTGGTATAATTTATGGCTTTGTTTCGTTCTTCCTGAGAATTTACTTGACAAAATATTGACTTTTAGTGCATTTATAGCTCAGTGTGTACATGGCTTAGCTAGAATAAAACCTCACTTAAAAGTATTCCCTGGAGTCACACAGTTGGATTAACAGTCCAAAGAGCATTTCTTTCTTTTGTAGAGAACTTGACTTTGGTTCCTAGCACCCAAGATGGGTAGCTTACAGCCATCTCTAACCCAGGTCCAGGGAGTCTGATGCCCTTTGCCCTTCATAGGCATTTACATCATACGCACATATACCACCACATACCCCTATATGCATAGATAAAATTTAACTTTTAAAGCCTAAAACCTTTTAACTTTATTTTTGATCCAGATATACACATAATTTCTACCCTTCAACCGATATAATATTTTTGTTTTGTTTTGTTTTTGTCTGTTTGTTTGTTTTGCTTTTTGAGACAGGGTTTCTCTGTGTAGCCCTGGCTGTCCTGGAACTCACTCTGTAGACCAGGTTGGCTTCGAACTCAAAAATCCACCTGCCTCTGCCTCCAAGTGCTGGGATTAAAGGTGTGTGCCACCACTTCCCTACTGGATATAATATTTTTAATGTTACTCTCTGACAGCCAGTAAAGTATTTTTAGTGTAAAAACATATTAAGAATACAATAATTAGACAATTTTCTTTTTTTAAATACAGAGTCTAAAAGTTAACCTGGTTATTAGTGTTATTTACTCTTGGAATTGACTAGAAAACAGAGAACAGATTTCCTTGCTTTTTCTATCATAGGTATTACTCTATCTTTGAAGTATGCCTTGGAAATCACTTGGGTAAACATACAGAAAAACACTAAACTTTGTGATAGTCTTATGAAATTTAAAAGTAAAATGAATTCCAAATATATAATTTTTTCCACAGTGGGACACCTAATTAAAATGCTCCTGTGCTTCCATTTAAAAGTAATTCTCAGTGAATATATCTCAGTGGTAGAGTACCTGCTCATAATGGACAAAGTCCTGAGTTTAGTTTTCAGGATCACAAAAATACAAAAGAAAAAAATGTTTTTCCATGACCAAACTCAGAAAAGAAGGGATGGGAACAGGGGTAAGGACCTTTCTGCATGTGCTGGTTTTTTTAGCTTCCTCCACTCAATGGCTCCTTTGCTGATCTGCAGAAATGATTAGTTCTTCAGATGGTCACATGGGAAGGTCCCCCAAACCTTGTGATTTGGATACAAACTTAGAAAAAGATGTACTTGTCACACTACAGTGTTTCCTCTTCCCATTCCAGACATTCCCAAGGTTTGAGAAAAAGTAGTAAAACAAATATAGACACCAAATCAAAGCTAAAAAGTTGAAATGAATTGGAACAGTCAAATTGCATTAAAGAAATGAAACCAAGTGTCACTGTGCATGCCATTACATGAATTACTGTTGTAGTCACAAAGAGAGTTCTATTTTTCCATTGATTTACTTATTTATTTACCTTATATCCCAATTGCAGCCCTCTTATCCTCCAAGTCGCCCCTCACATGGCCCATTCCCTCCACCCCTCTTCTCCACATCTGAGAAGGAGACCCTTCTGAGTACCAACTTCTCCCAGTGCCTCAAGTCACTGCAGAACCAGGCACATCCTCTCCTACTGAGGCCAGACAAAGAAGCTCAGCTCCGAGAATGGAATCCATAGGCAGGCAACAGATTCAGAGACAGCCCCAGCTCAAGTTGCTGGGGGATGAAGACCAAGCTGCACATCTGCTACATAAGTGTGGGGGCCCGTGCTTGTCTTTGGTTAGTGATTCAGCCTCTGGGAGCTCCCAAGTGTCCAAGTTGACGCTATTGGTGTTCATGTGGAGTTCCTATTCTCTTCAGGTCCTTCAATCCTACCACCAATTCTTCCACAAGACTCCCTGAGCTAAATCTAATGTTTGGCTGTGGGTCTCTGCATCAGTTTCCTTAGGCTGCTGGGTGGAGCCTCTCAGAGGACAGTTACGCTAGTCTATGGTAGATGTCATTAGGGTGCATATGCTATTAACCAAAAAATACAACATTATGGGCTCTCATTCTGTAAAATCTTCTGTATTTCAAGATACAGAGAAGAAAGGAAATACAACTGAACTCTCTAACCCAGCAGTTGTGAATATCCTCATTTCCATGGATACAAGCAATCAGGTAACAATCTCAAATTTACTTATGCCAATAAACCTTATAGAGAAATAAAAATGAAAAAAAGAAAAAAGTAAATTATTTTAAATTAAGATAACATCCTGTTTTAATATCAGCATATTATACTCTTTATACTTTCTATATGCAAATTGTTTTTACTCCAAACTGATAATAAGTATTATGTACAGAAGTGGCTTCATTCCCAGTTAAAAAGTAGACCAAGTATATATTACACCTGTTAACTTAAAATCATCATATGGTTTAATAAGGAATATATGCATGGTCCTGAGCTTATAGCTTGATACAGACAAGAAAATGGATTTGTATCTGTAATGCTGCTGCAATATCATTGGGGCATATTCCAGTAAATTTTATGCTGGCTCTTTGTCTCTATTATTATACACTTTGGATTTTTAGATATTCTTATATAATTCCTTCCATTGAAATCTAGGTACATGATATCTGCTGTTATTTGGAAAGTAGCTTTCTGATAAAATGTTGCATAAATATCATTTGAAAGACAGAAGTATGAATGAAGTATGGCATGGATGGATACTATCAGGGAAATGGGAAGCATACAGACCATTCCAAACATTAATCTGTCAAAATTATTGTAATCTGCTAGCAATGTAAAAGGACAAAAGGTGAGTATTTTTCTGCTGCAAATTCCCTGATCTTTGGGGTGTCATTAAAAGTAGTAATGATGAGAATAAGACATAGTCACTGGGAAAGCAGCTCATGGAGGAGGCATGGAAAGAAAGAATTCTAAATATGCCTTTAGTTGTCCAGCCAGGAATGCCAGAAGAGAGCTCTGGTTAGTTATCTCCTCTTAAAGAGCACCTTTGACTGGAGAGCTATGTGAGGGAAGAGCAGACATTCCCGAACACACTTCTAGTGAACAGCTTTAGAACTGAATCTAACCATTTTCTTGCTGAGAATAAGTTATATCCATTGCCCAATTTTAACACATTTCCTAAATTATGTTAGAGTTACCTCTTTAGAAATGGGAGTTTTTGAGTAGCCAGGAAGGTCGAGTAAAGGAGATTTACTTTGTCTTAGGTAACAGAATGGAATGTGCCTCCAGGTGGAAAGGTAATCTGGTTTGGTCAGATAAACACCTGGCCAAGAAAGGATGAGTCATCTGAAGCCATGCTAAAGCAATGGGAAGGATAAGTCTCCCTTTAAGGAGACAACATACTTTCTATTCCCAGCATAGCTGTCTTCTGTGAAGTCCTTCATGAAACTATAGTGAAAAAGGTTAGCAGTTTTTCTAAGTTACTCAGAAAAGCATTTTCTCCCTTTTCTTACTTGTTATTCACCTCTTCCTCCTTTAGATACTTGCAAGCTCTCAGCATGATTTCCCACACTGTCGGGGCTTTCTTAGTCTTTTGGTCTGAAGTTATCCCCTTCTATCAGGTCCTACCACTTGGCTGCTTACAAGTATCGTAGTTTTTCTCTCCTCCTCATCGCCATCTCCTACCTCCAGGCAGCTGCTCAGGTTTACAGCTTGCCCTGTGCTTTTTCTTTTAAGCTCTAAGAATTATTGTCCTCCAGATTCTTTCTGAGTACATTCTTAATTTTTTTTTTTTTTACTGACAAGACTGAGTACTCCAAGAATGAACTCCAATTTGTGGGTAATTTCCAGTAATAATAATTCTAATGTAGACCATATGCATTTATCATAGTCTGATATTACATAAAACCAATTCCACAAATATCAGAACAGAAAATGAAAATAACAAACAAACAAGAGGTAAGTGTCTTGAAGTTGTCTCAGTAATTTGGGCTAAACTTAACTCTTTAATATCCTTCATGATAGTATTTTCTTTTTTGCTATCAATGTTCAAATCTCAACCTCCTTTCCAGAAGTATGGTTAAGGGAGAATGCAATAGGGACATCTGTCATTCTAACCCCAATTGAGGATCACATTATTTGAACATAGTTTTCTCATTTTAATGCTAACAAGGTAAAAGCAAACCTACTTTTCAAGCCACTGAGAATGGATATTGGGTAGCCAGGATCTAATTAAGATTTTGAAGTTCATCTGCTCAAGATTATCATTTTTATTGGACCATTAACATTTTTAATTTAATTCCTTCTATTTTATTAGCTAACCCAAATGCCTTTCCATCCTCCTAGTCAAAAAATATTCTCTTTGATCCAACATTTCCAGTCACTAGTGAATCTTTTTATTGACTGCGATTATACACTTACCTTGTGCATTTACTTTGAGTTTTTAATAAACAGTTGTAAAATAATAAAACTGAAGTTATGAAAATCTGAGATTTTAAGAAGGATACTTTTGGACTACAAAGACTATCATGGGCAGAAAGATCATGTCTACATTTTTTAAGCAACAACAATCAGTAACTCTTGGAAACTACAAGAATGATAATGAAATCACTAAAAGCAACTTGACAACTTTACATTTAACTGAAAATGGTTTTATAAAATCTGTTGACTATTTCAAATATCACATGCACAAAGACCAAAAGTAGAAATCACTGAATTCCAAAAAAGTAAAAGAAGTGTTACAACCCACATTTTAAAATTATAAGAAATGAAGTGAGAATAAATTTAAAGAATAGAAAAACATCAAATCACTTTAAAGTGCTATGTCTAAAAGAACTTTTGGATAAAGGAAGTCAAATGTTAAGCACATACTATTGACAAATAATTATGAAAGATGCTAACTTTTGAAATTGTTATCAAAAGGTATACTTAAAGAAAACTCAGAGCTTCAAATAACCTTATAATGACATTAACAACGTGAACATGTTCAAGTTTCCATTATCTCAAAATGCTGTCCTGGATTGATTTTGTATTTCTTTTTACTCACTATGGCCACAATTACACATCCTTTTACTCATAGTTCAAATTCCATTCACCTGGACCAACAAAGCTAAGTGAAATTTTAATGTGAGCTATATATGTATACTTTAAAAAATTCTAACAGTCACATTTGCAAAACAAAAAATAGGCACAATTCAGTTTAATAATATGTTTGAATCTAATACCACCCAAAATACTATCATTTTAACATGTAATCAATATAAAATTATTTTGTTTCAAAATGTACTGTATTTTTCTTGTTAATGGCTCCTTCACTTTACATATGCCACATTTTAAGTATTCAGTAGCAACATGTAGCTAATAATTATCATAATAGGAAGTATGGTCCAAGTGCGCTACACTTTATTTGGAGTGGACCACATTAATAACACACATTCTAAATCAGAGAATCATCTTACTTGGAAATGAGATGTAGCTCAATGGGAAAGTACTTGCCTATGTACATGATGCCCTGGCTTTGATTACCAAAAGTACCAAATACCATGATGGGGGAGGCTCCTAGGAGTCAATGCAGGTGACCTTAGCTGAGATGCCTAACAGTGGGTATTTGGAACCTGAAGAGGCCACCTCCTGTAGCCAGGAAGTTTCCCCAGTGGAGTCCCTCCCAGTGGGAGGGACACCAACCCACCACAAAACTTACTCTGCCCTCTTAGCCCTGGTCCAGGGGCAAGAACTATGTCATTCTGCCCCTACCAAGGCCATGCAGGTTTGACAATGAGTCACCAACCAAAGAATATATGTCGGCTGTGCCATGGTTCTCTCCACATATGGAGCAGAGGTGCAGCCCAGTCTCTATGTGGATATCCCAACAACTAAAGCAGGGGGCTATCCCTAATGCTGTAGCCTCACTCTAGAATCCCTTACTCAACATGGATGCCTTGTCTGGTCTCAGTGGGAGAGGATGCACCTAAACTTGCAGAGACTTGAAGCATCAGGGTGGGGGAATAAACTGGGATAGTACCACCCTCTCAGAGGAGAAGGGGAAGGGAAATGGGGGGGGGAGAAACTCTATGAGGGGGGATTATGGGCAGCAATTAGAATGCAAAAAATAAATAATAAAAAAAGAAAAGTATGTAAAACTTAGATCTCTAGGGATATTGTGTCTATAATACCTTTCCATAATGTATTTTTCTCATGGTTACCTTGTTAATCTCCAAATGATGACCATTTAGTGTTAATTTCTCAAAGGTTATTTATGTCTTCTATGAAAACTCAATTGGGTCCCTATTTTTCCAAAATGATGATACATATTTATCCCCAGTTCTTTTTACTCCCTATATATTATAACACGGTTATGGCTATTGTATCAAAAATCAGTAAAAGGAAAAATAAAGTAATTGTAGCTAAATATGTGAAAATACATGCATATACTTCCATTTAAATGGAATCATGACATCCCAAACACTTTCTGTCATATCATTTAATATTAGATTAAAATCCGACTCTGTTGAAATTCTATAGCTCTTCTACACAGTCCAAATCTTGAATTTCCTCACTGGGAAATCAGTATGATTTGATTTATTAAATGCTTTCATTATGAAAGTATCTGGTGCTGAACATAATCATGACTAATAATCTTGGAGTGACTCTGTTTCCTTAGCTACTCTGCTAAATCTGTCCTGTACTTTAAAATGTCATCTTCAACATAACATTTCATAAGGATTTTAGAAAGAACCATGACATATTTTTAATCATCAATTACTGCTGGAGCCTTAAGAGAAAGGGAAGTGAAGAACTTTCCTCTGATTTTCCAGCATTATATTAGCTATATTCAGAAATGGTCTGTTATCTCTCATAAGTCTGTTTTCTTGGTGGGTCATTGTCCATTTTCCTTATGGGTTTCAAATTCAGTGATACTTTTTTCTTAGCTGTTTTTGCATCAATATATACATAAATGGATGTGCATATACATATTATATATACATATACATATGTATGCTCATACACACACACACACACACACACACAACCTGGATAATATTACTGTATGCATGTTTTCAGGGCTGACCATTTGGTATTGAATAACAAATTAGTAGAGAAGACTTCCCCTCTCAGCATTCATTAGCTGCCTATAGTTCTTTGGGAATGATGGAAGCATTATTTTAATGGAATAATGACAAGTTTATTCACCTGTTTATTTATTTTTGATTAATGGAAGAAGGAATTATTTTGGCCTAGTTTCAGTCCAGGTAAACTGATAGCATGTTTCCAGGCCTTTAGTACAGAAGCACATCATGGCATAAGAATGGATACTGGAAACAGAGACATAGAAAGAACATTTTTTTGTAGAGTTCTTTTCCATTTCCTTCATGGATCTAACCTATTGGATAGTACCAACCATATTCAGTACAGTTTATGTACTGGCTAGTTTTGTGTGTCAACTTGACACAGGCTGGAGTTATCACAGAAGGGAGCTTCAGGTGGGGAAGTGCCTCCATAAGATCCAGCTGTGGGGCATTTTCTCAATTGCCCCTTGTGGGTGATGCTATCCCTGGGCTGGAGGTCTTGGGCTCTATAAGAGAGCAGGCTGAGCAAGCCAGTAAAGAACATTCCTCCATCAGCTCCTGCTTCCTGACCTGCTTGAGTTCCAGTCCTGACTTCCTCTGGTGATCAACAGCCATGTGGAAGTAAGCCAAATAAACCCTTTCCTCCCCAACTTGCTTCTTGGTCATGATGTTGTGCAGGAATAGAAACCCTGACTAAGACAGTTTATTTTTTTTCTCTCAAAAAAAGAAATAAAAACAGAAAAAGAAAACCTTTGCAGACACACTCAGGAGTTCTACTTTACTATATGCTTAAATCTTCCTCTTAATCTTTCACAATCTAATCAATATGATGATTAAGAGATGAAGATTAAGCATCCAAAAGAGTTTATATTATATGTCTCATCTTTGTCTGTTGTGGCAGCAAAAGATAATTACTTGTCAGACTAGGAAAGTACCTTGAATAAAATGAGTTATGTATATGACAATTGAATGTTTTGAAAAAGACTATGTTAAACAAAAGTTCATCCCTAAAGTTCTGCATGTGGATTCAATAACATCAGCAGCTAATATGTACTATGGTTCTACACATTTTGAGAGAAAAATGACTAGATTAAAAGATACACACTCCATTTCTTTACTCAGCCATGTCTCAGTCCATTTTATGTTGCTATAATTGCATATCACAGATTAGGCAACTTATCAATAAAAGAAGTTGGTTTGGACTCACAGTTATAGAGCTTGGAATGCTCAACATTAAGACGCTTCACCAGCAAAGAGCAAAGATCCTTCTTTCTGACAAGTGTTCTGTAAAGACTCCTGTGGCAAAATAGGACATCATAAGTTGAGACAGCAAATAAGACAGAGAGCTTATTTCTATAAAAAAAGCCACTTTCCTCTGTACTCACAAATCACCAATCCATTAACCCAATAATTCAATTTACTACATGTAAAATTTGTAGTATACACTTAAACCATCACAAAAGGAAAGTATTAGTTTATTTCACCATTTAAAAAAAATAAATCATCTCCTAATATTATTAAAATACAAATACCTAAGATCATCCGAGACAATTCCAATTTAATAATTTTACGTAACTCTTAATGAAAATGGTCAATGGGATTGAATTTAGAAAAACTGTGCACACATTTTGAGAGATTTTTGACCAAACTACTAAATTAATTTTAAATGTATCTTTCATTCTTTTGTAATAATTTTCATCTTGGAGGTTCACTGCTTCAGTCTGCTAACCTTTGGCCTAGTCCTGGAAGCTTCTAGCCTCCATACAATCTTATCTAGGTCTAGAATGTTTTCATTCTTTAAGACTTGATACTGAATAAGATCATCCTTTCTAGGTTCTTTCTGATCTCTGGCTAGCTAAATGCAACTCATCAGTTCTGCTTCAACTCCTCTCCCAGCTGACAAACTGTCTCTATAAAATACCCCCAGTATCTACTTCTTCTCTTCTCTTCTCTTCTCTTCTCTTCTCTTCTCTTCTCTTCTCTTCTCTTCTCTTCTCTGCACTGTACTGCTCTGCCTCTCTCTCTCTCTCTCTCTCTCTCTCTCTCTCTCTCTCTCTCTCTCTCTCTCTCTCTCCCTCTCTCTTTCTCTCTCTCTCTTTGTCTCTCTCTCTCTGTCTCTCTCTCTTGCTCTTTCGCTCTCCCTCTCTCATCTTTCCTTTCTATTAATTTATCTATTCTTTCACTTCACATCCTTATAAAAGCCCATCCCCCTTTCTTCCCAGTCCCAGAGTCATATGGTTCTTCTCACCACCCCTCCCCTTCACCTTTGAAAAGGGGGAGGTTCTCCCTAGGTACCAACCCACAATGGCACCTCAAGCCACTATAGAACTGGGCACATCCTCGCTGATTGAGGCCCTACAAGGCAGCCCGGTTAGTGGAACAGTATCCATACACAGGCAAGAGAGTCAGAATAAGCCCCCACCCCATTGCAGTTGTTGAGGGACCTGCATGAAGACCAAGCTGCACATCTGCTACAAATCTAGGGGCGATACATAGCATAGAGGGGCTTTGTATGCTCTTTAGTAAGTAGTTCGGTCTCTGTGAGTCACCAAGGGTCCAGGTAAGTTGACACTGTTGGCCTTCTTGTGGAGTTCTTAAACCTTTCCCTAATTCTTTAACAAGACTTCCCAAGCTCCATCTAATGTTTAGACATGGGTCTCTGCATCTGTTTCGGTGAGCTGCTGGGTGCAGTCTCTCAGAGAACAGTCACACTAGGCTCTTGTGTGTGAATCTAGTCTGACAGACACAAACATAGCCTGAGGCTCCAAGGTAGTTGAAGGAGGAAGACAGGCAAACAGTGTGTTCTTATATATCTTCTGAGAACAGTTTGGCACATCCCCTTCCCCCAAATTAGCAGGGATTGCTAGTGCATTCATTTATGTCTGTCTCACACAGGGCATCTGTGTATCTAGGCCAGCAGTGACAAATATAGCTGTCAATGGTGTCTTCATATGTTGTGTCATTGTGACATGGCTTTAACCAACAATGAGGCATCGGAGTCTCCCAGTGTGGTGTGTTCCTGTGAATTCATTCCCTGTACAGACACAGTGGTCATTGTTTCCTCCATCCACATATAGACCTCCATGGAAACATGCCTGACTAGTACATCATCAAAGTTGAATTCACAGTGGTCTCCAAAGAATCCAGGTACATAGTCACAGAAGTAAGCCCCAAGAGCATCCTGACACGTGGCACCATGTAGACAGGGCTGGGATCCACATTCATCAATTTCCAACTCACAGTTCACACCAGAATACACTTGAGGACAGACACAGATGTATATTCCTGTCTCATTGAGGCATAAAGTCTCGAGGGAGGGAATAGAACAGGAGAGGAGATGGGGAAGAAAACATGCAGTAGGGATGGGGAAACACATGTAGATAGAACCAAGGAGAGAGGGCCAAGAGAGTAAACAGAAACTGGCAGGAGAGGGGAGGTCAGGGAATTGTATCTCAAGGATGTGCCAGGGACCTGGGATGTGGGAGGCTTCAAGGTGGCTATGAGGGTAACTCTAGCTTAGACTCCTAGAAGTGGGGACATGGATCCAGAAGTGGTCACCTCCTGTAGCCAGGTAGGACTCGCAGTGCAGAGAAAAGTACACCAACTCACCCACAAAACCTTCAACCCAAAATGTGTCCTGCCTACAGGAAGTTCAGGGAAAAAGATGTCCCCCCACTCAGAAATTGAGGGAATAGCCAACCAATGAGTGGCCCGCCATGAGATCTATTCACAGGGCAAGAACCAATCCCTGACACTATTAATGATACTCTCTTATGCTTGCAAATAGGAGCCTTGCATAACTGTCTTCTGAAAGGCTCTACACACCAGCTGATTGAAACAGATGCAGAGACCCACAGCCAAACAAATGGAACTCAGAAAGTTTTGTAGAAGAGTTGGGGGAAGGATTGGGGAACCTGGATGGGATAGGAACTCCACAGTAAGATCAACAGAGTCAACTAACCTAGACCACTGGGTAGTCACAGAGAATGAAGCACCAACCAAAGAGCATATAAGGACTGCACTCAGGCTCCTGCACATATGTAGCAGGTGTGCAGCTTGGTCTTCATGCGGGTCCTCCAACAACTGGAGTGGGGGCAGGGAGGCTTACCCTGACTATGTTACCTGCCTGTGGATCCTGCTTCCTTAACTGGGCTGACTTAATTGGCCTCAATGGGAGAAAATGTACCTAGTCCTGCAGTGGTACTTGAGATACCAGGATTCATTTTGCAATAAAAACAATACCATGTGTCTCTTAAATTATTGCCAAAAATAATTCTACACACAAGGATTTCTTACAAAATGACAATTGTTGCTTAGACATAACCAATAATTTGGACAAAGACTATGAAAATCTAAAAGACCCTTGCTTCTCCAGTCCCTGCCAAGGAATTGTCACTTCTGTGAATACCCCAGGAAAATGGGGTTCCATGTGCTAATGTCCTCTGGGGTACAGTGGACTGACTTGTGAAACTGCCACTAATTCCTATGGAGGGAATGCCTGTCAACATGGAGGCACCTGTCATAATGTCCCTGAGCACCCTGCCTGAAGTTACCCTGTTGGATATGACGAAAAGTTCTGTGAGATGGATCACAATGAGTTTGCTTCCATCTCTTGCCACAAAGGGGCTGTGGGCCAGGATGAAATCAATGCTACTCCTGATTCTGTATGCCTGAGTACCAAGGCAGGCATTATCTTGAAAATGTCTTGTCTTGGTTTTCAATGTCTGAAGATTGTGTACATTTTTTCCCAGGCTCTTCATGACAAGCCATTGGTCTTTGCTTTAGGTATACACCAGCATATTTTCATAATTTGACATATAATTTCATAGATACACTTTCATATTTAGTCACTCTAAGCACCAAGACATAGAAGTAAGGACACGGGAATAACTAAAACTCCCCCAAATGTTGTATGCCATCAGCCAATTTGGAACTTCATTCATAAAGTGTACACTTGTCAGTTTAAATACAAGTCTCAGAGAAGTAAAGGTTTATGTTGAGTTATGGCTGTCTAATAAGACCTGAATAAGTGTAACCACAATATACACGCTAACACAGAAGAGGAAAATCTCAAGGATCCTCATCCCCAGACAAAGAACTACAGGCAATTAAGGAGTCCTGAGAGCAGGAAAAATATTCTTCTCTAGCGATGTGCCACATAATTACAGCTCTGAAATCAAATACAAAGAAATAACACTAAATAGACTGAGCAGGTTACATTTAAATCTAAGTATTTATATAATTATATAGATAGATTTATATAGTTGGATATAAAAGTGTGTGTTAATAAAAACCAAAAAGAGAGACACTTTTGAGAGGGATCAAGGAGAGGTACATGGAAGGGATTAGATGGAGGAAAATAAAAGGGGAAATGATACAGTTACATTTTGATTTTAAACATTTTTTGAAAAGAATCGTAATATTGATGACAACATGAGATCTTTATGGGAAACAAAGTAAGCCAAGCACAAAAGAAAAGTTTCCCCATGATCTAACTTAGGCGTGAAGTTATCCAGTGGAGGTTGAAAGCACAATGGTGTTATCAGAGGCAGGAAATGAAAAGGAGACCTGTGTGTACTAAGACAAAGTTAATTAGCATGAAGTGTTGGTGTATTGTGGTACAGCATAAGAAATACAACCAATAATATGATAGACATTTCAAAAATCTAGAAGAAAATATTCTCTTATTTTTGACATTATAATATAATTATAATATTTCTCCCTTCCCTTTCCTCCCCTAAACCTTGCCATATATCCCTTCCTGCAGATCTATGGCCACCTTTTTCAATAATTGTTATTGCATGCTCCTAAATATAACCTGTATGGACCATATAACCATATAATGTTACTTCTCTCTGTGTGTGTATGTGTGTGTGTATTTGTATATTTGTGTAATTGAATATTTGTACATTTGTGTATATGTGATTATGTATGGAGAGTCTGTACAGACATCTGTGTGCATATGTTTGGAGGTCAGTGTTCTATGTTGATTTTTTTCCCCTAATGATTTCATACCTTATTTTTTGTAACAGGATTTCTTACGAAGTTTTGTGCAAAGCTATCTTTAAGCCTCACAGATTCTTCCCACTCTGCTTCTAGGTACAAACCAGATTGCCTGATTTCTTATGTGAATGCTGGGGCTCTCAACCCAGGTCCTCATGTTTGCATAGCAAATACCTAATCAACTAAACCATTTTAACCAAACATAGTATCTGAACCTTAGTTTTTACAAATCCAATTCAAGGCAATTTACAGGTACTATTTTTTTTCTTTATTGTCTACCTAATTATAAGCTATTTAAAGCATGTCTCTCATATGTCATACATTAAAGACAAATGTGAAATAGTCTCCTAAAATTTATATTTACATTGAATGCTTCAACAGAAAAACAGGTCTATATGTAATAAATATAGATATATTATGAAAGAAACATTGAAAATCATATACTTGAAAGTAACAACTCTTTACGCTTGTATTACCAACACTTATCAGGCAGAAGACCAGAGTTAGTGGCAAAATTAGGCTGCATAACAAGTTCTAGGCTAGCCTAGGCTATATAATGAGACCCCCACATACAAAGGCACACACAAAATGGTTTAAACATGCCAAAGTTCAGTAGAGATTGCCATTTTAGTTCCTATGTCATTAACATGCTTGGGAAAAAATAAGTCATTGAAATGAAAATAATGTCACATTCCCTGGAAGTCCTCAGCTTTTAAACCACAGATTTTTAAATACTTAAAAACTTATCAGACAAGCTGGATTTTTTTAAGTCTTTAAAGTAGGATTCAAAAGGAAAAATTTAGCAAGTAAAGAGAAAATCCATAGTAAATAGAGAAGGTAGTGATTTGCTCATTAATCTATTTTTACTGAGACAAAATGAGAACTGAGCTCTAAAAAGCAGAGCTAACCCTTTAGGTAAGTTCAGCTCCCTGCCCCAGTTTGCAAAGGAATAAATTAACATTTAATATTTCCTGTAAAATAGTATACTTACCAATTGGAATTTGATCATGACTTTCTCCCCAAACTACATGGCAAACTAGCATGCTGTGCTGCCCCCTATGGGTCGATGGTGTGTTCATTTTGAGATGCCACAGTAGGTTTCCACAAACTCCAAATTTGACAGAATGTAAGAGATTCCAGAATCATTTGTTTTCATTCAATGTAGGACACAGAGATTGCCAGAAATGATTTCCTTGTTTGTCTCTAAGTCTTATCTTAAGAATGCATATTTTAAAAAAGTTCAATATGTCATTTTTTACTTGGAGAAATGTGAAAGCTTACAGAGTAGGATTTGAGTTGGATATTAAGAATAGAATAGGTGCCAGTAGAGAAACGTGAGGTAGTGGTGACAGAATGAGGGCTGACTAGAGTTAAACGTTATAGAAGAATCTCAGGGATTCACATAGGATCTCACCTATGTAGATGACAGACAGGTTAAATATAATAGCAGGAAAATAGATACAGTGGGCACTTGAGGATAAATGATATGTAAAAAATACCCACAGTATACCTAGAGGATATATGAAAAATAGGAGAATAAAGGCAGGATAACTTAGTCATAGATGATAGATGGAAGACATATTATAGGATAGTGAGAAGATATAGGATACATAATAAACAGGTTATAGATCTCTAGTTGTCCTTTTTCTTTTTCCCATCTTCTATCTATCTATCTATCTATCTATCTATCTATCTATCTATCTATCTATCACATTTCTTCTATATGTCCTGTAACTATCTTCTATCAATCAATCTTATATGTTCTAGATATACTGTGACTCTCTTTGATCTATCATCCATTTTCTAACTCTCCTGTTTCCCATCTCTCTTTCATCTATCTTCTAGCTATGTTATATAACTTACATCTATTAACAATCTATCTTCTAACCATCCTATCTCTCATATATCTGTCATGTATCTTGTAGGTCAATTGTATTTATCTTCCACCTAGGTATCCTATGTCTTTCAATGATCCTTTAGCAATCCATATTTCATCTACCCTCTAGCTATAATTGCCTACATCCCAGTATCCACCATTCAAACTATCCACCATTTATCCTCTAATCATTCTATGTCTATCTTCCATCTATCTGTTATCTGTTCTCTATATGTCTGTTATCCATGATTTTTTCTCTACTTATCATGTATCTCACTTCTAAGTGCGAATTATCCCAAAGTTCTCCTCTGTTTACTTTAGCTCTGTTATCTTTCATCTATCAGTCAGATGACCGCTGGATATCTTGTATCTATCTTCAAACTTGACATTGTCTATTCTCTAACAATATGTTGGGTGCCTTCCAGCCAATTTTGAAAACTAAGTATTTTTAAATTTCTCATTCTTCAAACTATTTTAAAATCACTTCCATAAGCCTGATACTTCCATCTACAGAATAATATATTGCCTCCACCTACTGGGTATTCAAGGTCAATCCAGTACACCTTACAAGTATGCAAAATTATATCAGATGCTAAATGCCTGAAGCCCGAGGTTTTTTTTGGTTCTTATCCCTAATGATTGTGCTGAATTTCATATTTGGGTCTGGATTTTATATGAATAAATTATTCTCTAAATACATAATTGAAGAGCATTAATATTCAGTCTTTGACACAGACTAGAACCAAGGCCAAATTCATTTATGAACAAGAATGTTAATCAGAAATGTCACTTACACTCCAAAAGCTATAGTTGACCAACATGCAAGTACTTCTGACATTTATTTAGGACTAAGTTACTACAAAAAGTAGCTATGTTCTTTGACACCACGTTTTATGAAATTCAATTGATTGCTTCCTTAGGTTTACAGAAGGTTTTACTTTTATGAGATTCCCTTGTCAGTTGTTGGCCTTAATTCTTGGGCAAACAGAATCCTATTCATAAAATTCTTTCCTACACCTATGACATGTACAGTACTGCCTAGGTTTCTTTCATCAGTTTCAGCATTTTAGGTTTTATATTAAGGTATTTGATCTATGTGGAGTTGATTTTTGTGCTGAGTGACAGATATAGGTCTAATTTAATTTTTCTGTGTGATGAAACCATTTTTTCAGCACCATTTGTTAAAGTGGTATCTTTTCTCCAGTTTATGTTACTGGCATCTTTTCAAATATCAGATGAACATGGTTATGTGCACTCTTTTGGGGTCTTGAATTTTTTTCCATGAGTGTATGTGTGTGTGTGTGTGTGTGTGTGTGTGTGTGTTGTGTGTGTGCATGTGTGTACCACGTGGGGCAATAATGCTCCCCTAAAGAACCATCAGCCATCAAACAAAGAACTTTTGCAAGACATGCGAAAACTCCTTTCAAGTTGTTGGTAAGGGGAGTCTGAGAAATTCCCCAAAATAATATTAGCTATTGATATGGCCTTTGGTTGCTTCCTAGAATATGAAATTAAGACACCATATGTTTTGAACACAGGACTTGGAGGAATTGAGGTGGATCAGACTTGAATGCCTCATACCTGGTTATTAGGTTTCCTAGTACCAAAAAAGTGTAATCAGCCAAGAAAAAAGACCAACCAATAGACTTACCCAGTCACATAGTCTTAAGAACTACTACAATGAGCAGCCAGAGGAAATATCTCCTATGGTGAAATGGTGCCTCTTTGTTCCATGATAAATAACAGCTAATTGAACTGAAGGCATGTACTTTGCCTGGTGCTGTAAACCTAGACAACCATGTATGTCTAGTTAGGCCATGGATCCTAAAGGAAAGCAAAATACTTCTACTTTCCTAAACCACTAGAATGTATAACTGCATTGTAAATACCTATCCTTACACTTATAGACTAGCATAGCTCTAATCTTTCCTCAAAGAAGCTTCATTTTTTTACAACAGACCATTATAATGGTGGGTGTATTATATCACTCTGTAGTTAGTGTAGTTAGAAGTACCAGATTGAGACCATCACAGAAAGCTACACTGAGCAAAATGCAGAGTACAAGTGACCATGGGATATTAAATCTCAGTTGCTAAAATTGCAATATAAGCCCTACGTCTAAGGCCCGGAATATAATAGGTAGAGGACAGAAAGACTATACGAGTCAGAAGATCAAGAAGTCTGCAGAAGGAATATGTCTTCTAGATATGATAGGGAAAGTATACCTATAACATCCTAACAATATGGCTACTTACATAAGACCTGAAAAAATAATAACACCAATTGGCATGACATACTGTATGTATGTTTAAGAATAATATTTTTTAAAAGAAGCCATAAATGTGAGATGGAGTGGGGAGAGAACACGAGAGAGGTTGGAAAGAAGCTAATGAGGGTGAGAATTATGTAATTTTGTTTTAATAAAGAACAAATTAAATTAAACAAATATATCTAACAATTGTTCATCAAATTCTCAAAAGCAATACAGTGAAGAAAGTGTCTGAGGAACTATTGACTTTAAATGTGGAAAATATGAATGTCAGCAATTCTAGTTTATACATAAAATTAACACAAAACTATTCATATATCTAATTATAAAAGTTAAAGTATAAATTCTTTAAGTAAACATTGTAGAGCATCTTGGGATCTCAGGTTAAATATTTGTTGTTTACAGAACATACCAAAACACAATTCTTGAAAAGAAAACTGATAATTATATTTGATTTTAAATTTAAGGCTTGTATACTTGAAAACATAATTAAAATATAATTACGTGATGGACTGTAAAGTATATTCTGAGACACAGATTTTAAAATTACATATATTGTGCTGCAGGCTACTCAAAATACATGAAAAACTTTAAACATTCAAAAATGAGAAAATAGAATTTAACATGGAAAATATTTGAACCAACACTTATAAAGAGAAAATGCACCAACAGAAATTACAGGTAAAGATGCATAATATCATGGGGTTCTAGGAAAAAGAAAAGTGATACTTTGAGATACCAGTTTCTCTGTGCCAGATAAATAAGAAAGCAATAAAGAGAGTATGGAAATGTCAAGTGTGTAAGGGCACACAATACTGGCACTCATACACTGATACTGGGATGAAAAATGGCAGCAGACACTTATAAAAACAGCATTTTTTGGCACTTACCATATAACTTAGAATACCACTTCAAAGTTACTTAAGAATCCTACTTCAAAGAAGTTACTAACATGAAATGAAAACTACATTTACTAAAGGCTCAATGTACAATTTTCACATGACTTTATTTCTAACAACCAAAAAGTGGAAGGAAACCTAATGTCTTTCTTCCATCTAGTAAAGAGACTATATATATTTGAAAACAGAAAATAATTCAGGAGAATTTAATAAATGAAAATGGGTTGCAAATTTTACAAACTGAAAAACTCAGGAAAATACCTTCATACTGTATGTGTCCATTTTATTTTCAAAATATTTTTGTTAGTTATTAAAGAAGTCTTTACAAGTTGACTATATGTCTAAAACCATCCTGATTCATGCCCTTTTTCTTACCCACTGAACTTTGTGGGTTTTTGGTTTGGTTTTGTGTTTGGGGTTTTGTGTTTTGTTTTTAAATCATCCAGTCTGATTTGTGTTATCTTTATACTCTTGGGTATAGGGTCATCCATTAGACTTTAAGCTATATGCTGAAACAAAATTGACACTTCCTTTTCTGGAAGCTACCAACTGCCAATAGCCTTCACATAGGTGTAAGATATCATGCCTACCTCTTCTTCCCATGGTTAAATTCATGGCTTGAGCTTGCATTCAGGGACTGTGGGTTTCTATGTGAAAGCACATCGATGTGCCCAGAAAGCACTGTTTCTTTGTACTCATCCACCTCTGAAAGCTCTAACATTCCTTATCATTCCTTCTTTGCAATAATCCCTGAGCCTTGGATGGAGAGGTATGATCCAGGTATAATATTTGGGGTGGAGCATTCTGCAGTCTATTTCTTGATGTACCTGGACTGATTTTAGTTCTTCATGCTATCACCATCTACTTCCAAAAGAAGCTACTCTGATGAGGATGATGAGGGCTGTAATACACACAAATCTACAGACATAGTGATAAGTCATTATGTTAATACTCTGTGTATTTGACAGAATAATAGTAGTGAATACTCCCCTAGGGACTATGATCTACCTAGCCAAAGTCCTTGGCCTCATGATGGTGCTAGGTATGTGTTCCATCTTGTGAAATGGGCCTTAAATTAAAAGAAGCAGTTTACTACATTCATAATACCCATGCCACTATTGTACAACTGAGTTAGTTACTGATTATTTTTCCATTCTGTTAGTGTAAATAGTACCTTTCAGCAGTATGGAATTTATCCAGCAGCAATGAAGCTATCAGATGGGTACCAGCTTGACTTCTTTGTGTTCTATGACTAAAATATGTGGTGTTTTCAGAAATAAGGTCTTACTGTCAGGTTCTGGAGGGTAACCAAGAGCAATTGCAATAGCATTAATATTTGAAGGTCTATGGGACCTCACTGGCTAACAGCTCCAATATATGGAACCTTCTACAAGAATAGATTTCCACATGACATTTTAAATAGATCTTTTGTTATTATTCCCTGTATATACTCCTCTAACCAGTCTTCCCATCTCCCACCCTATACAATCCTTCCTGTCCCATTATTCCCCTTTCTCCCTTTGTATGATTGCACCATTTCATTGGTCCCTTATAAGCCTCCTATGCCCTACCATATGCCCTTACTAGTTTTCTGACTTCCATGGGTATTTCAAAAGAAACAGTCATATCTTAAGATGCAAATCTAGCATCTGCAACAAGTGAAATCAAGCAACATTTGTCCTTTGAGAGGTGGGGTGTCTGCTACATCATTCACAATGATTGTTTTCAAATCCATGCATTTACCTGAGAGATTCAACTTTAGTTTCAATTGGTGAACAATATTCTATTGTGTAAATATATTACATTTTCATTATCCATTTATTAGTTGATGGACATCTGGGTGTTTCCATTTCCTGACTATTGTGAATACAGAATCAAGGAACATGAGTGAGACAGGTTCTCTTTAGTAGGATATAGAGTCCTTTTGGTAATTGTCCAGGAGTGGTTTGTATAGGTAGATCATGAATTACATTAATTTCCAGTGTTCCAGTAGTTTCCACAATTAGTGTTGAGGAACTCTACACTAATTCCATGATGAATATACCAATTTGTACTCCAACCAGTAATAAGCAAGTATTTCTTTTTCCCAAATTTGTATAAGTATTTGTCATCATCTTTCCTTTGCATCTTAGCCATTCCTACTGAAGTAAGAGGAAATCTGAAAGTAGTTTTACTTTGTATTTCCCTAATGGCTAAGGATGTTGACCATTTAAAAAACGTCTTAGCCATATTCATTTCATCTTTTGAGAACTCGTTGTTTAGCTCTATTCCTATTTGTACTTGAGTTGTTTGTTTTCTTGATGCATAGTTCCTTGTATGCTCTAGATATTAAGCAACCAGATATACAATTAATAATGCTTTTTCCATTCTATAGGCTGCCTCTTCAAGTAAAATGATAGTGTAGTGTCCTTTGTTGTCAGAAGCAGTTTAGTTCATGATGTACCATGTATTAATTAAATTTAATGTATTATTTACTGGGGAAAAAAATCTTCCCCGTGTCAGTAAGTTCAAGTGTAATCCATTTATTTTCCTCTATGAGATTCAGGGTATCATGTCTTATGCTGAGGATCTTGATCCATTTATAGCTCAATTTTGTGAAGGATAACAGATAAATATATAGTTTAATCTGTCTATGTATAGCAAGAGAAACTAGAAGAGATAATACCAGCTCAGTGTCCTGCTACAAAAGACAATACATGGAATTAGAACCAAAGGGAAGAGTGATTGTTTTGTAAGTGAGAATGCTCTAAAGTTGAAGTTTACTTTTCATTGTACAATTTTGTAAAATTGCTGGAAATGTTAGCTATATGCTTACTGTGGGTAAATATTTTGGTTTATAGCATAATAAAACTGTTTTACCATAAAGCTATACAAACACTTTATTGTTCTTTTCTATATGTTTATATATTTTTAACTAACCAATTTCACCTTTAAAATATATCCTTTATATACATGACCTAGACAAAATACATGTATGTGTTTAAGCAAATGTACATGTGAGTATACCATAATATACAAAAAAGAACAACAAAAGTTAAAACATAAGAGGTGAGTAAGAATTTAAAATAGGTAATGAACACTAGCTATGAAAATGACATACATATAATTGTTTTTCTAATTCTAACTCTTACAATTTGTTTTTGTTTTGGTGATGGATATCTATGTAAAAATATATTCTATGGTGAAATTGTAAAATTTTATATGATTCTCCACAAGTTCTGTTCCAAATACTACTCTAAATGTACAGATGTTCACATAAGTGAACTAGACCTTGTTATTTTCAGTGTGGGACTATGTTAATTTGAATATTTTATAATGAAGTTCAAAAATATTGATAGACTAACACTTCAATAGCCAAAACAATTGTTTACAGCATTCCATAGGCCCAAATCAGTGTAATATATTTATAAACATTTAGTAATTGGCTATAAACATTCTAAGCATCTTTCCAATGTTTAGGGCAGTAATTTATGAAGACTTTGCAAGAGCAGATTGCAAGAGTGCCACAAATAATTCTATCCCTTTTCATTGTTAAATAGATTGAGCTTTTCAGTCTGAGAAGCATTATTTCAACAAAACAGATTTCAAAGTCATCAACAGTCTATCTTTGACCCTTCCATTTGACATTGTGCAATAGCAATATTAAGTACTGTGACTAATCACCAAGAAACTCTTTGAGCTGGCAGCAGTGATGCTTGGGCTGAAGTGTAGTTTGTAATTCTGGAATGCTTTCTCGGATGTACTCCAACTCTCTTGTCCTGTATCTTGCAATAAGAAAAAAAAATCCTTTGGAAAGTGGAACCAAAGAGCATAGAGCATATTATGCTTTACTTTTAGATGAGAAAACTCTCACAGATTCACAAATCATGATCACCTGGGAATCCTATCCATCTCAAAAGAACCTTTGCATGCACAGCTTCCTTATTGCTCTGACAAGATTGGGCCTTACTATCTTCTCTTTACTCACCTAAGAAGACAAACTCAGAAAGGTAAAGAAGATGGGACTCTTGAGAGATTTCTCTTTGTGCTCCATCTACCTCTAAAAGTACAAGCCCTTCAAAATGAATATACACATTCATGGTCACAGTCATAGTTCTTTTTGGCTTGTTTCGTTATAAACTGTCTTGCTTAGCATTTCAGCATGATAACAATAAAAAACTACTGATTTAGCTCAGTTTGATTTTTTATACTTTTGATTGAAATAGAATTATAGTAGTTCCTGCCTCACCTTTTATTCCTTCCATCCCCTCCTGGCTAAGCTCTCAAATACCTTTCATGTGCCCTCACTCTCAAGTTGATGGCTGCTTTTTCTTTCTTTATACTTGGTG
>NC_045030.1:64997824-64998987 GCF_008632895.1 Mastomys coucha | reverse complement strand
TCCTAACACCAGATACAAGAAACCTTTTAAAGTATTGAACAGGATAGTCCAAGTGACCACCAAACTAATATATATAATCAATGCAGCCCTTGCTTGCCTTTCTGGTATTGAAGGAAAGCCACAATTCCTGAAGGTATCACACCACTTAGATGACTCAAGCTTGGTATGACCTGAAGCCTCTCTCATGTGGTCTAGCTTCTATGGGTCTAAATGCACTGTGCAGTTGTCAAAGGATGGAAACAGTCCTACCAGGCTGTAACACCTATGAACCATGAAAAATTCTAGCTTGGCAAGATATGCATGAAAGTATAAGATGTAGCATAAACAAGTGGCAAGCAACAACTGTCTAACTGACACTCAGCAGGAAGGAAATAATGTCTAGTACTAGAAACCTGGATAACTTCCCAGGGGCTAGTTAGGGCAAGAACCTTAGAAAAGAATCTACTACTGCCACTTTTCTATGCTAGCATAATTCCTCACTACATTATAAATCTTATTCTTATACTCACACTTTAGTGGGTAGGCACCAAATCTCATTCAAAAAGTTTCTTTTTCCAACAAATGGAGACTATTACAGAAAACCACAAGTAGACCCAATGCAGAGATCAATGAATCATGGGGAGCCCAGCTCCAAGAGATACACTGTGTTGATTTTTAAATTACTCGCTGAGTAAATATATGATCCAAAAATTAGCTGCAATCACTTGTAGGACAGAATATCTGGAAAACATTTCTTAAATTTCAGCAGTTGAAAACTTGAAAGTAAGAGATTCACAGGAACCAGATCAGTCACACCTGATGTAGGTCAGAGCAGCTTTATGGTTAAAGGCAAAGACAGTGTGAGGACATGATGGTAAGTAAAAACAAAACAAAACAAAAAAGCAATTTATTACTGTTTTCTTCTATCTCTGATAGTAATGGTATTTACTTTTAACAAGGATTGACTGAATTCTGACATTACTCACCCTTGGAACATAGTGATAAGTGGTATAGATAAAAATCTCTGCCGGAGTGAAACTGATCTTCGACTGTAGCTTTAGAGAGATGTATAAAATAACAAATAAGTTCACCTGTTAACATCTTGTGTGCCACATGTATTATAAGCACCATGAAGAAAAAATAGGCAAGGATATTGGATAGTGTCAAGAGCTCACTTTAATTTT
>NC_045030.1:64993627-64997813 GCF_008632895.1 Mastomys coucha | reverse complement strand
TTTTGGTTTTTCGAGACAGGTTTTCTCTGTGCATCCCTGGCTATCCTGGAACTCAGTCTTTAGACCAGGCTGGCCTCCAACTCAGAAATCTGCCTGCCTCTTCCTCCCAAGTGCTGGGGTTAAAGGCATGCATGACCACCGCCTGGCCAAAACAATAACTTTTAAGATGAGAGATGAAAACTATGATGAAAGTATGGGGATACCTGGTGAGACTTTTTTTTCCACAAGGAGAGAGGAATACAACGGTCCAAAGGTGTCATGAAGGATCAGCAAGGGACCTGGAACGAAGGTATGTTGTTTCCCAACTCTGCTATAGCAGAATGGCACAAGCTGGGTGACTTGAAGCAAGTGAATTCTTTCACATCTCTAGAAAGCAGAAGTCCCAAATTGTAATGTGAGTAGGCAGACCCATGCTCTCCGCCACAATTTGAGGGGAGATCTCTTCATTGTCTCTCCTAGCTTCAGGGGCTACATGTATCCCTTTCCTTGTTTTGAGCCTCTAGTTTCATACCTTCGCTTCTCTTCCTTATGTATCTCTTTGTCTCTGTCTAATCATAGGGATTCATTGACATACTGGGCCCATGTATGTATTCTAAGATAAATTCTGCCTTTTGAGACCATAAACTATTTGAATATTTGTTCATAGGTTTCCAAAATTTTATATTGATATCTTGGAATTTTTGGACTATGATGAAAAGGAAGAGTGAAATAATAGATGAGGGCAAAGGCATGAATGTTCACCTCTCCATCAACAGAAGAACACACATCTCCAGATTTTGTTTTGCTTTTTCAAATAAAACAATACAAATGAAATTAGAAACAGTACATGTCCGACCTTCCTTTCTGAAGCTTTGCTAGAATATCCTGATACAATGCAGCTTAGGGGAGAAAGGGTTTGTTTTAGTTAAGTTTTAGATTATAGTCTGTCATTTCTGCAAAGGCCAGCCTGTAAGAACTTGAAGCAGGAAATCAAGATAGAAATGAAGCATGAACATGTGCTTGGTATTCAGTGAGCTTTCTCTACTCTAATACAATATAGTGCTGTGACTTTCTATATCAATTAAGAAAATTAAAACAATTCCACACAGACACATGGCAGAGCAATCTGGTTTAGATAATCAATTCCTCATTGGAATCCTCTTCCCAAGTGATTCTAGATTATCTACAATTGACAACTATAAGTAATCACTGCAATAAACGAGTCTCAATGGAGGTACAGGAGAAAAAAATGGGTGCTATTGAAAATGCTAATAATAAAAATAAAATAAATTGTAGCTCGCTACCCACTTTCCATACCACTAGCCCTTACTCCATCCATACTCTATATCTACCATTAGCTGAGATTTCTGCATAATTACAAAAATATTGATCAAGTAAAATTTTGGCTTTGCTCTAAAAACAATGAGAAACTACCAAAGGGTTCATATCTATGACTGAATGAGTTCCTGCATACGCATATATAATCTAAGCACTGGAAAAGTAAAGGGAGGAGGATCATCATCAATTCAAGTTCAAGCTAGCCTACGTTTTTTGACATTGTATGAAAAAAGCAAATAAATGAGTCAATGAGGTCTAATCATTTTATTTATGTTTCAGAAATCTATCTTGCAGATAGATTGAAATACAACTATACTCAAATATTTCGAGCAAGAGACAAGAAGCAGTTATGCCACATGTTGCTGTAATAAAAGGGTCAGAAGATGCAAAAGATCTTAATAGTTGTGATAATAGACAACAGTGCTAAAGGAAATACCATTAAAGTAAAACCGTGTGGTTATGTTTATCATACTGGATGAATAATATGACTTTATTCCCGGCTTCGTATGTAAATTCAACAAATGGAAGCATTGGTAAATGCATGGAGTTACAAAAATTGCTTTATATGTACTAATATGGACTACTTAAAACATGCAAAATCCTTGAGAAAATAGGCATATAAATTTAAGACTATATTAAGAAATCTGTATGTCTTTAAATGATTCCTGCTCTTTTGATTTTTCAGTCAAGTTCAAACTCTAGAGAATTATCTTAACAATCATTCTTTTCCTTAAATGAATCTTGAAAGAAAAAAATGGTCAATGAAGAGGTTCATTGGGGATTGTATTCATGTAATGTCACAATAAATTAAAAGATTTATAATTGTTGAAATGACAAAATTGTTCATTAAAGCTCTTTCAAATGTAACTGTCTTCTCAGATTAATATTTGTACTATACTCCTGAAAATTACTTGAAGATCCATAAAGTGTATATACAATAACTTCTCAAAAATTAAAAGGGGGAAGAAAACAGTGGGCTCAGAAGAATGCAGTATCACACAGACCCATGGCATCGTGATAAGAACAACTAGACATAATTCTCCCATAGTCCATAGAGGAGACCAGTTATAAACTGTGTGACTCCTAAAATTAAGAGGCAGTGCAGGGCTCTTGCTCATATTTTTAATATGACTAGATAAGATAAGCAACTATCTAACAATGGTGATGACCTAAGTTCAGTACACTGTAACACGCATACACACACACACACACACACACACACACACACACACACCACATACACATAGACACATGTACATGCACACATACACAAAATTATAATTGTGACAACATCAACACATTTAAAGAAGTATAGAGCCATCACAAGCTTGGTATTGAGAAACTGCATAAAGCCAAATCTGCTAAGATCTTTATCTTTTAAAATATTTATTTTTAGTTCGTTGAGAATTTAATTTGAAGTATTTTACATATACACTCCCAACATCCTCTCTTAATTTACCCTATATCTAATCCCACCTCCACACTTGATGACATCTTTTCTATTTAATAACCCATTGACTCCAATCAAGTGAAGATCTCTAGCTCTGTATATTTTAAAATATTGCTATATATTCATTTAATAAAGTAATTAGTCTCATGAAAAAATTTCATGTGAACATATATACTTTTAGTGTATTTACTTTTGATTGTCTTCTCTTATTCTTCAATTCTCCTGATAAATCATTAATTTACACACACACACACACAAAATTTAGGTTCAACAAATGAGAGAAAGCATGTAATATTTGCTTATATGAGACAGGTTATTAATTTAATTTGATGATCTGCAGTTTTATTCATCTTGTGTAAATGACATAATTTTGTTTTTCATTATTGTTGAATAAAATTCTGTTGCTTATTAACTGTTTATAACACTCTAGATACAATATAAAAATCTCACATGTTGTAGTACTTAATTTTTACAGCAGACTCATGAAGGATAAATAATATTTTCATTTTGTACATTAAAATACTATGGGAGTACATAAATATGCAGAAAAATCCAGCAAGTAGCAGAACAGCAACTTGAACCCTGACCAGTGTACAATGACACATCAAATTTCCCACACAGGTTAAACTATAAATCTTCAAACATTTTTGCCATATAATTCACTAGGTTGTTTGGGGTCTTAGCCTCAGTCAAAAGTTCATTTCCGTGCTTTATGGACTCAACAGAATGTTGGGGAAGATCTAGACTGGAATAGGCAGAGTCTGGGTTTATGATCACCCAGGCAAGAATTGAGTTGTGGGCTTGGAGGATTGAGTAAGGAATCTAAAGACACTGGCTTTCCTTTTCCTGTGACAGGTGACTAGTGCATGGTCTCACCTTTGCAGCACTACAATCACATCTGCAGTTTTCAGGATCAAACGGTTCTTCCCAGGTTTTAGAGACAAAGAGTCAAACTAGTTCCATGTAATGGAATCCAACAGTTCCATCTAATGTCTATTAGGTGAATGAATGCTAATGAGCCTCTCACATGGGCACAAATATTTTGTTCATTTTTAATGGTATCATACTAGATGAATAATTTTGAACACTAATACAAAGCTTTTTACCAGCTTCAGAAAATATAATATGTAAATGGCAAGGTACTGAGACACAATTCAGACACTGTAATAAACAACTGTGGATGTATAAGATTAAAAGATTAAAAGATATATACTGTGTGCCAACAAGAATGAAGAAATTGATTCCAATGCCAACAGACTGCTGAGGTTTATGGATTTAAATACATAATATATACATAACTAGTAGTATGCACATTTTTCTCACAAAGAATAAAGATAAGCTGTTTTTCCAAAAATTTTTAGATTAAATAGTCATGATTAAATTTAAAGTTAAATGATATAATCTCAAGTGGAGGACTAA
>NC_045030.1:64988202-64993082 GCF_008632895.1 Mastomys coucha | reverse complement strand
GGGTAGGGAAGGAGGGAAGGAGGGAAGGAGGGAGAGAGAGAGAGAGCTTTTGGATTTGATTTGTGTTTGACAACTGTTCCTGAGCATGGGTCCTGCCCTGTAGTGACAGCCCTTTCTCAATAAGCATCAATTTCAAATAGCTTTTTTGGATAGTGGTGGGACCCATGTGCATTTACTCCTTTCATTACTGAGACCCCATCTGTTCAGGTCTTGTAGATGCTAACACAGTCTCTATGTGTTCATATGTGTATCAGTTCTTTTGTGTTTGGAAGTCATTGTTTTCTTGGGTTCATCTATCACTGTAGCTCTTCCTTTCTCTCTACTCTTCCACATACAACCCTATGCCTTGAGGAGAAAGGTTTGATGAAAACATATTATTTAAGATTGAATGCTGCAAAATCTCTCATTCTCTTCACATTGTCCAGTTGTGGATCTCTGTTTTAATTGCCATCTACTGCAAAAAGAAGCTCCTCTGATGTGGTCCGAGTAAGATTCTCATCTACAAATGTAGCAAGCAGTATATCATTAGGAGTCATTTTATTGTTATGTTCCTTTAACAAAATAACACTAGTAGGTTTTCCTCAGGTCTATGACTCACCCAATTTCAGGTTCTTCTGTCACTTTGCATTTTCTGGTATTGGTTCTATCTTATGAAGTAAGTCTTAAATCCATTTAAAAAGTGGTTAGTAATCGCCATAACATTTGTACTGGTATACCTTGCATACAGGTCACTGTTGTAGATCTGAGTTTGTATGTGGCTTATATTGGTGATTTCCTTTCTCCTCTAATACTATACAGAGAGGACTATCTTCTTGCCTCTCCTAAATGGGGTCCTACTATAAAAGCAAGGGAGTTTCTTCATTTTCTTCAAAGGAAATTGTTTCCAACTACTTCCTCTTTTAAACATTAGGAAAAACTGATGCAAAGTTCTTAGCACTCTATAAATAATAGCTGCTTTCATTATTACTACTATTATTATCATCAGTAGCATTATTGTGATTATTAAAGGAGAAAGAGCAAATGTCACAGTAAAGACAGCGAAAGTATTTGTCTCCCAGACACTTCCATAATAGCAAAAGAGAAAGTATACAATGTCAGAACTACAAAAAAGGCAGGAGATTAAAGACCAATTCTCAAAATACTGATGGAGCAACTGTGAGACTCTGACCTTCTGAAAACATCTGCTGGCACTATTCCCCTGTGGCACTACAGGCTCAGAAATGTTCCTCCATTACTTGAAAATCACCATGTTAGAAGTGTAAGTTGATGGGCATGTTCATATCAGCTTCTCTTTTATTTTCTACAGTATACATTAGCAGGTCTCTACCCAATTTTTCTTTCTTTAATGGGGGACTTCACCTTCTTTCATGACATTCTTGCTTTGCTACTTGACACCCAAAGGCTTTTACTGAAAGTAAAGTACAATTTACAACAGAGAACATTTCTAAATTATAGGTTGTGTGAAACTCCGGTCACTGTATTGGAAAGACAAATTTCTGAACCAAAGGGAAATAGCAGCAAATAATAGTAGTTGGTGACACAGATGCCAAACAAACTGGAGGTGGCATGAGGATCTCCATTTTAATTTTCTTTTCTTGAATAAATGATCATTTCCAACTCTCTGTAACTTGGTAGGCAGCTTTCCTGCTGTGAATCTGCCTAGCATTCTTCAGAGCACACCTCTATATATTAGAATGAAGACAGATCTGTCTTTCTGCAGAAAAGTATGCTATTATCCTAGAGGCATATATCATAGATAAAAGGCAGAATATTTTAACAAACACCTTGTTCAATAGTTTTCTCTGTTTATCCACAAGGTGTCCCATGATTGTCAGCAAAGGCCAAAGAAGCATTGCACTTAGACAAAAAATGAAAAAATAATAATAATAATAAAATAAATAAAAAAGAGTTGGTCACACAAATACCATTTTCTCCCATCCCTTCCACATCTAGTTGGATCCTGAGTAGAGAGTAAGCTCTTATTGGGGAAGGGCTCCTGCAGAAGTCAAGCATTGTAAAAGCTCAATCAAAGATGATTCTCCAGCTTAGACTTGTCCAGATGATTCTTATGAATCTGGATGCTCTTGCTAAGGACTCTTACAGTCCCATTATGACCTGCATTGCTGCTAGCTCCTGGAAATTATCTTCCTTCATCCTCCTCCTATATTTTTCTTTTGAAGTTGTTATGGTTGGGATCACCACAATATGAGCAACTGTATTAAAGGGTCCCAACATTAGCAATGTTGAGAACTAATTCTTTAGGGAGTATGGCTTTCTTTTGTCTACTGTCCCACTTCAACATCAATACTCAGAAGCATTTGGCAAGTCTAATGGGCCCAGGGTCTAAAATTTCAGGAGCTATACTTTAAATACAAAATGTTTTGCATATTTCTTAGATGTAGAAAACATTTGAAATACATGGAGATAACTATGGATGATTAAATTGGGTATGATGAAAGAAAATATGACTTGATAGTCACAGTTAGTAAATAGAAGAGCAGACCAAGTTGAAAAATTTATATGTGGAAAAAATAACTCTTCTTTGTCATGGGGCCTGCTCTGGTCTTCTTGGATTTTCAAAACTTTTGAAAATTGTCCTAGAGAATAATTATACCCACTTCTTTATAATGTTCAATGAATTTCTTTTAATAATAAATTTGAAAGGGCAGGAAGATAAGTAAAATTACTAAACAAATGCAATATGTATACATAATAGATAATGGCAAGATAATGAGTATGGTTGAAATAATATTATAAAAATCCTGTGCATTTCCATACTCAGTGAATATGTTTTTTTCTCCTTAAGTGGTCTTCAATTTGCCTGAAAGGAAATGAAGATTTGTGGTACAGGGAATGAACTAAGAGTATGTCACATAGCCTCCCACACAATGAGTCAGTAGCTTTATGAGCCAACCTGTTATTTTAAATCAGCATGTCTAAGTTCCTTCTTCTCCTCTATTAACCCTCAGTACTCAATTGATAGAAAATTTTGTTGTGTAGTAAATTTCATGGATTAGCTGGTATCAAAAAGGCAGGGTTCATATGGAAAAAGCCTAACAAATAAGGCAGAAAGAGAAAATAAGAGGGTAGAGCCATGTGTCCTGACTAAGGATAGTAACAATGAGCTTCTAGAGTATTTCATGTACTTACTTCTCTCTGTGAAAAGCTATGGTTAGACATCCTGGGGTCTCTGTGCATCAAACCCCACATTCACAGTGGACTGGAAAAGAGTCTTTATTTATGAATCTCCCAAGCTTTCCTTGAATCTTACATATCATGAGCCCTGCAGTTGAAGCAGAGTAGGCAATAAGGGACATAGAGATATCCCAAGTTTCTGTACCTAAGGGGAGCTAAACAATATCTAACCAACTGAACAAGCCAAATAGAATTCTCAGACCTTGATAAAGCCAAGAAGGAACAGGCTGGAAGCTGTAGACTTCAGCGTAGATGCCAGCTGAGCAAGCAGATACCAGACATATCACCAAGTGAAAAGAACACCCAGAGGATTGTAATGTTCTCTCTCCCACGTAAGTTACATGAAATCATAGCATACTCATGCATCACAGTCATCATTATAATTAACGAAGGATGCACATTTTCCCTGCATGTGACATTTGTCACAAAAGATTCTTTTGATTCTTCTGTAGGAGTTTATAACTGGAATTCAGAGAAAATTCTGGGATAGAAAAATTCCCCTGAAGGGTAAACATTATGGCTTCCTGATCCAGATCCTCAAATTTACCAATAGAGCATACATAGTTCAGATAGAAGTTTTTGTTACCCATGGAAGTATAATTCAGTGAAAATCTGAATATTTGACAAAAAATGAACTGGCTCTGGTGAGATCTGTTCACTTCTAATACATAGCTAGTTGCAGTTAGAGGCCTTTACACTATTCTGGATCTATTTTGACATAAGATTCAGGAAACAGTGAGGTCCATAAACCATAAGAAAAAACCTCCATGTTTGTCCACAGTTCATTATAGACAAGACAAAAACATCAACACTAAAATTTCATATACCTGTCCAACATCTACCAAAGAGAGGCTTGTGAAATATAAGTCCTATGAGATTTTCCTTGGGGAAAAACAAAAACAGGAGCTGTGAGAAAATGTTAAAGCAAAAGTCTCTTATTAGTTTCTCCTGATGAAGAGTTAAATGCATACCAGAGGCTCTAAAATATTAGTTTTCTTCAGCATGAATTTCTAACTTATTTGGCTCCAGAATTCTTTGATATGCATATAGTATAATTAGCATTTCACAAAATACACTTTGGAGAGCCAAACATACTGCTCCAAACATCAAATCCAAGCATCGAGGATGGAGAAGGGAGAAAGATAAGGAAAAGGAACAAATAATGCTGAAGATGTTTCTAAAAGCCACTGAAAACACTATTTTATAATCCAACACACACACACACACACACACACACACACACACATCTAAAGCACAGGGAACATCATGGAAGAAGAGGCAGAAAGATTTTAAGAGTCAGAGGACCAAGAAGTCTGCAGTAGGAATATGTCTTCCGGATATGATATGGTGTTACTCATATAATATCTCAACAACATGTCTACTTGCATAAGACCTGAACCATGATACCACCCGTGTGTGTGTGTGTGTGTGTGTGTGTGTGTGTGTATGGGTGACTATTGACATTAATAGCCATAGAAATGGCTCAATAGTTAAGAGAAGTTATTTCTTTCTTTTTTTTTTATTTTAGATATTTTCTTTATTTACATATAAATTTCTCCATTCCCAGTTTCCCTTCCAAAAAACAAAGAAACAAACAAAAACAACAACAAAAAAAAACCCTGTTGCCTCCCACTTCCCCATGCCTGCCACCCCACCCTCTCCCACTTATTGGCCCTGGCATTCCC
>NC_045030.1:64982077-64983960 GCF_008632895.1 Mastomys coucha | reverse complement strand
TACCACAGTAAGAGCCAAGATTTTAAAGTCTACTAAATAAAAAACAAACAAAAAGACTTTATATATTCGTGTTTATCTAAGAAAATACTAGTAGTGATGTATTATTTTCATGTATACAGCTAATGTTTGGAGTTATTTAAAATTTATATTGAGAAAAAATGTATTTTCAGTATTGCTGTCGATGAGCATCTACATAAGACTGTTAAATTGTTTTATATCAAACAACTTTTATAATACTTATTTTTATTGTTATAATATTTTATAAATTTTAAGGAATATGAGAAAAAAGATATTGTAGGTATTTGAAGGGGGGTCTATGGGAGGAGCGGTGGTACAAAAGGGAAACAGAATGTGATTCAATTCTATTTAATTAAAATATGTTTTTAAATGTTAACAAATTCAGATAAATTGAAATCATGTAACTTTTCTCATCATAATGCTATAAAAGTTTAAAAAAAAATAAAGTCTTCCAAAAGTGGGAAAATCATTTTTCCCCAGGGATGAGCACCCTAGTATGTTATCTAACCCCAGGTGTTCAGTCATAAACATATCTACAAATGAACAACATTAAATAGAAGAAGAAGCAGTGGATAGTTACAGGTAGACTCAGAGGAGTAAAAGTGAGAAATGGATATGATGTACATATAGCACTCATATATGAAAATTCCCCCAAATGAAAATGATTTAAAAGCAAATAAGTAAAATTATGAAATAAATTGAATTGTAAATGTTTATAAGTTCATTTGCACCAAGAAGGTAATGTGAACATATACCTATTAACAAAGAGGGGACACCTTCATGAATTTACTTTGCTTTACACAAAAAAGGTATAAACCTACTTTTAGAAATTTTCTTTTAAATTTGAGAAACTTGCCACTAAGGAAATTAGTTATAAAAAATTCTTTCTGAAAGGAATAATCTTACTGTACATATGAACATAATGCAATATCAATTTTACTACTACATTGAATAATAATTTCTCTTTATTAAAAAGAATATAACAACAATAATTATAGAAATGATCATAAATCCTAAAGAGGAAGATGCAGGAGGTGTTGAGGTCAGTGAAAATGATGCAAATACATGTACGCATGTATAAAACTTTATAATAAAATTTTAATTAACAACAAATGCGAGTAAAAGACCAGTTCTGGCTACATGGCAAGTCTGAGGCCTGGGTTACATAAATCCTATTTCACAAAAGTAAGATTAAAATACACATAGGAAAATGCCACATTGTTTCGCATTCCATTTTATTCTAAAAACATGAACCTGATTTCATGATTTCAGAATCAAAGTGACTCAGGAGCTTACAAAGTAATGGGCCCATAGTAGCTAGAAAACAGGTGAACTTTACCTTTCTGCTTTCCTCTATCAGCCACCTACAAAACCACCTTAATTAATCAACAATACAAACAAGCTCACTGAGCTTGCTGTATGCCCATGTAGTTGGAGACAAACCATCCTAGACAGGCTTCCTTGGCCTAATTCCCTGCAATAGAAGTTCTACAGCTACCGCTGAATATTCAAATACAAAAATCATAAGTAAACATAAGAAGGAGAAAGCACAGATATTGAAGGAGCCTCTGTAATTATCAAAGGATTTCTGAGGTCATCTAAAGCCAGCTGAGAGTCTGTTTAGCAAACATGAGGGCAAGTACCTCCTAACACGATATATGTAGTACACATCCTCCTAACACGATATATGTAGTACATATCCAGGAAATCTGGAGTGAATGGACTGCAGTGTAAGAACAGGTGTATTAGTTTAATAATTACATTTTCATTTTTCAAAGATTTAGGGCCCATTGAGTGCTATTAATAATCCCAGGTCATATGATATCTTTCTGTTCTTCCTCCCCATGTTCTCTCTCTCTCTCTCT
>NC_045030.1:64981167-64982067 GCF_008632895.1 Mastomys coucha | reverse complement strand
CTCTCTCTCTCTCTCTCCCCCTCTCTCCCTCCCTCTCTCTCTCTCTCTCTCTCTCTCTCTTTCTCTTTCTCTCTTTAAACATAGATCACTAGAAGTATAGGAAGAAAGAAAGAATGTTTCAGAGTTGGAGAAGGAAAAGATGAGTTGAAAAGACTAGTTCTCAAGTCCCTTAAAACATTGTACTGGTGGAAGTATCTTAAAATTACTACAACTGAATTGATGTCCCTAGACATCCAGTGCTGAAAGCCTTATATCATTCTTAGTTAGAGGAAGTGAAGCACTGGCATTCCTGTCTATCTTTCAGAGTAGAACTTAAAATTAGATAAGGAACACAGTGCCCAGAGAACATAATGGAACTTTGCATGGAGGCTTCCACTCTGCCGACTTGTGTTATTCAGTACTAGTACAACCAAGGAGGGAGAGAACGTTAAAATTTAATGAACTACTTATGATGGTCTTAAAACCAATTTGATTTGATTGATGTGTGTGTGTGTATGTGTGTGTATGTACTTATGGTCTTAAGCATTTTTGTCAAGTTCTACACCTCTGAGCCACAACCCAAGCTCACATTTAATTCCAAGGAATAAAATACAATTACAGGACCTCAGCTATTATGAGAAAACCAAACATTTCTTCAATATTCCAGAATTCACAATTAATTCCAGAATTTCTACTAATGTATCCAATATATATCTGCATAAGCATATACACACCTATATGTATCAAATATCACATTATCCACTGACATGTTTAATAACTGTTCCAAAACATGCCCCCCAAATTATATGTTTGGCTTATGTCAACATATCTGTTTTAAAAATAAATACTATTGGAGACTGGAGCAGCCAGCCCGGAGGCGCCTTAGGCCAGAGACCCGGGCGGGATTCGCCATTTTCTCTC
>NC_045030.1:64972005-64975412 GCF_008632895.1 Mastomys coucha | reverse complement strand
ATGAACTAACTAGTACCCTCGGAGCTCCCAGGGTCTCAACCACCAACCAAGGACTGCACATAGAGGGAGGGGTCTGATTGTTCAAGCAGCATGTGTATGGTAGAAGATTGCAAAATCGATCATCAATGGGAGGAGAGGACTTCGGCCCTGTGAAGGTTCTGTGCCCCAGTGTAGGGGAATGCCAAGGCAGAAAGTGGGAGAGGGCGGGGTGGCGGGCATGGGGAGGGGGGAGGCAACAGGGGTTTGTTTTTGTTTGTTTTTTTGTTTTTTGGAGGGGAAACTGGGAATGAAGAAATTCGCATGTAAATAAAGAAAATATCTAAAATTCAAAAAAATAAATGAAAAAAAAATAAATACTATTACCACCCTCATTCAGCTCCTTCTCTCTCACTGAAAAATATTATACAAAATATGCTCTTGCTCTCTAATTCTTAAAAGTAAATTTAATTGAATGTAACTTTATTTGAAAGTGTAGGTAATGAATTATGTTTCTTTTGGATTAGGCATCATGTAACAAGGAGGATGATGGGAGCAGACTTGGTCTGTATAGTGTCACCCACACCCACATTCAGGAACAAACCACTCATAAAATTTATCTAAATAGATTTGACAGCTTTTCTCTTTCAAGAGGTCTAAGACATTGGTTTGGGGTGTGTGTGTGTGTGTGTGTGTGTGTGTGTGTGTAAATACAAGGAATATAGGTGCATTTAAAAGAAACTTTAAGAGTGAGTATGATTATGACAACATTGATCTGTCACAGTCTGTCTCTCATTTATTACCATCAAAATGTCCACAGAAAGGAACTTGCCTTTGGAGAAGTCATTCATTTTTATAAAGTGTTTTATTTCAAGTAGACAGCTGGGTGGCTGATTGTGACTATCAGTAACACTAAGCCTCACAGCTCTAGAAATAATCTAACTTCCATTGGTTCTGATTGAGGGAAGAATTAAAGAAGGAATCAATTAGACTGTAATTATAGTTGGATGATGAGGCTAAAGGCAATTTTAATTTCTTATCTCTACCTACCTGTATTTTCTTACGTGAAAATATTTATTTGCTCAATCAAAAGAAAAAATATGTAAGAAATAAGAAAATTGTTCATAGTGTTTCTATTAGACTTCAGCTTTCAGCATGGTGAAGCAGCAGAAACCAAGACTTGCCACACTGCCATAAATAACTAGAAAACTGCGAAAACATGAATTATCAAAGAACTGCTCAGGGACATGAGATTCCAGAAGAAGCTGGCTTAGGTCCATTCTTTCAGGCTGTTACACAGTACAGAAGACTACAGTCCAAGCACAAGAATATTTCTCAGTTGAAAATAAATGCATACTATCTTTGAGAAAGTGAGACAAATAAAATTAGCAGGACATAAATGAAGATAAGGAGTTTTAGAAATCTTCAGAAGTCTTGCTTAGGCTGTTGTACAGAAAAATGTGCATGAGTAAGGTGTAAATTAATCCTTTCTGCTCCAAATTGATTGGGGTGCATTACTTCAAGGATGCTGTTAACAAAACTAAAACAGGGATAGAAGCACATCAGATTATTACTAGTTCAAGAATGGGTATCATGTTGAAATTTAAACCAAACAGTACCAACTTTTGCAATATCCCATAATAATAGACGTGAAACTAACCTCAGGGTAAAGATTACTTAAGATCTCCCTGAACCAAATTGAACTACATGTTAGATATCTCACAAAAGTAGGTAGATTATTTTTGTCTTTTTAAAAATTAGATATTTTCTTTATTTACATTTCGAATGATATCCCCTTTCCCAGTCTCCCCACTGAAAAAAAACCCTGTTCCCTCCCCCCGCTCACCAACCTACCCTTTCCCACTTCCCGGCCTTGGCACTCCCCTACACTGGGGCATAGAACCTTCACAGGAACAAGGACCTTTCCTCCCATTGATGACTGACTAGGCCATCCTCTGCTACATATGCAGCTGGAGTCATGAGTCCCACCATGTGTACTCTTTGGTTGAAGGTTTAGTCCCTGGGAGCTACTAGGTAGTTCATATTGTTGTTCGTCCTAAGAGGCTGCAAACCCTTCAGCTCCATTGGTCCTTTCTCTAGCTCCTTCACTGGGGACCCTGTGCTTAGTCCAATGGATAACTGTGAGTCTCTAGTTCTGTATTGGTCAGCCACTGGCAGAGCCTCTCAGAAGACAGCTATATATCAGGCTCCTATCAGCCAGCACTTGCTGGCATCCACAATACTGCCTGGGTTTCATGACTGACTATGAGAAGAATTCCCAGGTGGAGCAGTCTCTACATTTTCCTTCCTTCAGACTCTGCTCCATAGTTTGTTTCTGCAACTCCTTCCATGGGTATTTTGTTCCCCCTTCTAAGAAGGATCAAAGTACCCACATATTGGTATTCCTTCTTCTTGAGTTTCCTGTGAATTGCTGATTATATCTTGGGTATTCCGAGATTCTGGGTTAATAAGCACTTATCAGTGAGTGCATAACATGTGTGTTCCTCTGTGATTGGGTTACCTTGCTCAGGATGATATTTTCCAGATCCACCCATTTCCCTATTAATTTCATAAATTCATTGTTTTTAATAGCTCCATTGTGTAAATATACCACATTTTCTGTATCCATTCCTCTGTTGAGGGACATCTGGGTTGTTTCCAGTTTCTGGCTATTATAAATAAGGCTGCTATGAACATAGTGGGACATGTGTCCTTATTACATGTTGGAGCATCTTCTGGGTATATGCCCAGGAATGGTATAGCTGGGTCCTCTGGTAGTATATATGGCCAATTTCCTGAGGAACTGCCAAACTGATTTCCAGAGTGGTTATAACAGCTTGCAATCCCACCAGCAATTAAGGAGTGTTCCTCTTTATCTACAACCTTGCCAGCATCTGCTGTCACCTGAGTTTTTGATCTTAGCGATTCTGACTGGTGTGAGGTGGAATCTCAGGGTAGTTTTGGTTTGCATTTCCCTGATGACTAAGGATGTTGAAATTTTCTTTAGGTGCTTCTCAGCCGTTTGGTATTCCTCAGTTGAGAATTCTCTGTTTAGCTCTGTATCCCATTTTTTAATAGGGTTATTTGGTTCTCTGAAGTCTAACTTCTTGAGTTCTTTTTATATATTGTTTATTAGCTCTCTATCGGATATAGGATTGGTAAAGATCTTTTCCCAATCTTTTCCCAATGATTGCCTGTTACATCCCATCTTCACTTCAGTCATCCATCGGACTCCTGACAACCTCTGTTTGAGGGCTAACACCTGAGAACTAAGACAGATGCTCTCTGTTGACTGTTTGTCTTTGAAGAAGCCGCCTGACCACACCTACCACCTGAATACACCCATCGCCTGAGCACGCCCATTGCCTGAGTATGCCAGCCCACTGAAGATCTTCTGAACCTGGAGACTTTGGCACCTGAACTTTCTTTAT
>NC_045030.1:64970289-64971865 GCF_008632895.1 Mastomys coucha | reverse complement strand
AAAAAAAAAAAAAAAAAAACCCTTGTTTGTTCTCAGTAAAGAGGAGCCTTGATTGGGACGCAACTTGCATTTCAAACCCCCTCTCTTTCAGGTCCTTTATTCCCTCGTAACTGAGGAGAACCCCGTTCATGAAACTGCGGGCAGTTTCAGTTGCCGTTTTGTCCTATTGACAGTGTCCTTTGCCTTGCAGAAGCTTTGCAATTTTATGAGGTCTCATTTGTCAATTCTTGATCTTAGTGCATAAGCTATTGGTGTTCTGTTCAGGAAATTTTTCCCTGTGCCCATGTGCTCATGGTTCTTCCCCACTTTCTTCTCTATTAGTTTCAGTGTATCTGGTTTTATGTGGAGGTCCTTGATCCACCTGGACTTGAGCTTTGTACAAGGAGAAAGAATAGATCGATTTGCATTCTTCTACATGCTAACCACCAGTTGAGCCAGCACCATCTGTTGAAAATGTTGTCTTTTATCCACTGGATGGCTTTAGCTCCTTTGTCAAAGATCAATGACCATAATTGTGTGGGTTCATTTCTGGGTCTTCAATTCTATTCCATTGATCTACCTTCCTGTCACTGTACCAATATCATGCAGGTTTTATAACTAGTGCTCTGTAGTACAGCTTAAGGTCAGGGATGGTGATTCCACCAGAAGTTCGTATATTGTTTCAAATCATTTTCACTATCCTGGTTTTTTTTTGTTATTCCAGATGAATTTGCAAATTGCTTTTTCCAACTCTGTGAAGAATTGAATTGGAATTTTTATGGGGATAGCATTGAATCTGTAGATTACTTTCAACAAATGTCCATTTTTTACTATATTAATCCTGTCAATCCATGAGCATGGGAGATCTTTCCATCTTTTGAGATTTTCTTCTATTTCTTTCTTCTGAGAATTGAAGTTCTTATCATATAGATCTTTCACTTGCTTAGTTAGAGTTACACCGAGGTATTTTATATTATTTGTAACTATTGTGAAGGGTGTTGTTTCCCTAATTTCTTTCTCAGCCTGTTTATCCTTTGTGTAGAGCAAGGTCACTGGTTTGCTTGAGTTAATTTTATATCCAGCTATTTTGCTGAAGGTGTTTATCAGGTTTTGGAGCTTTCTGGTAGAATTTTTGGGTCACTTAAGTATACTATCATATCATCAGGAAATAGTGATAATTTGACTTCTCCCTTTCCAATTTGTCTTCCTTTGGTCTCCTTTTGTTGTCTAATTGCTCTGGCTAGGACTTCAAGTACAATATTGAATAGGTAGAGCGAGAGTTGGCAGCCTTGTCTAGTCCCTGATTTTAGTGGGATTGCTTCAAGTTTCTCTCTGTTTAGTTTGATGTTGGCTACTGGTTTGATTGAAGTCTTGATTGGGCTATTTCAACTTGACTTTGTGATTTCTCTTTGCATTTCGAACCCTCTATTTCAGGTCCTTTGTTCCCTCCTCAGTTCTCTCAGGGATGGTGATTCCTGTATATTGCTGTATATTGTTTTTACTATGTTTAGGTATGGGCCTTGAATTCATAATCTTTCCAAGACTTGTATCATGAATGGGTGTTGGATTTTGTCAATTGCTTTCTCAGCATCTAATG
>NC_045030.1:64965528-64969807 GCF_008632895.1 Mastomys coucha | reverse complement strand
GGCTTTTGTAGTAGGATCTCATGATTTTTTGGATTCCCTCAGTTTCTGTTGTTATGTCTCCCTTTTCACTTCTAATTTTGTTAATTAGGATACTGTCTCTGTGCCCTCTAGTAAGTCTGACCAAGGGTTTATCTATTTTGTTGATTTTCTCACAGAACCAGCTCCTGGTTTGGTTGATTCTTTGTATAGCTCTTTTTGTTTCCACTTGGTTGATTTCAGTCCTGAGTTTGACTATTTCCTGCTTTCTACTCCTCTTGAGTGAATTGGCCTGTTTGTTCTAGAGCTTTCAGATATGCTGTCAAATTGCTACTGTATGCTCTCTCCAGTTTCTTGTTGGAGGCACTCAGAGCTGTAGGTTTTCCTCTTAGGACTGCTTTCATTGTGTCCCATAAGTTTGGGTATGTTGTGGCTTCATTTTAATTAAATTCTAAAAAGTCTTTTATTTCTTTCTTTATTTCTTCCTTGACCAAGTTATCATTGAGTAGAGTATTGTTAAGCTTCAAGGTGCATGCTGGCTTTCTATCATTTATGTTGTTATTGAAGACCAGTCTTAGTCCATAGTGATCTGATAGGCTGCAAGGGATTATTTCAATCTTCTTGTATCTGTTGAGGCCTTTTTTGTGACTGAGTATATGGTCAGTTTTGGAGAAGGTACCATGAAGTGATTGAGAAGAAGTGATATCCTTTTGTTTTAGGATAAAATGTTCTATAGATACCTGTTTAATCCATTTGTTTCATAACTTCTGTTATTTTCACTATGTCTCCATTTAGTTTCTGTTTCCATGATCTGTCCATTGCAGAAAATTGGGTATTGAAGTCCCCCACTATTATTGTGTGTGGTGTAATGTGTGGTTTGAGCTTTAATAAAGTTTGTTTTATAAATGTAGATGACCTTGCATTTGGAACATAGAGGTTCAGAATTGAGAGTTCATCTTGGTAAATTTTACCTTTGATGAGTATGAAGTGTCCCTCCTTATCTTTTTGGATCACTTTAGGTTGAAAATCAATTTTATTTGATATTAGAATGGCTACTCCAGCTTGTTTCTTGGGGCCATTTGCTTGGAACATTGTTTTCCAGCTTTTTACTCTGAGGTAGTATCTGTCTTTGACACTGAGGTGGGTTTCCTGTATGAAACAAAATGTAAGGTACTGTTTATGTAGCCAGTATGTTAGTCTATGTCTTTTTATTGGGGAATTGATTCCACTGATATTAGTAGATATTATGGAAAATTAATTGTTGATTCCTATTATTTTTGTTGTTAGAGGTGGAATTCTGTTCATGTAGCTATCTTCTTTTCATTTTGTTGAAAGATTACTTTATTGCTTTTTCTAGGATTTAGTTTCCTTCCATGTGTTGGAGTTTTCCATTTATTATCCTTTGAAGGGCTGGATTTGTGGAAAGATATTGTATAAATTTGGTTTCTCCATCTATGGTAATTGAGAGTTTTGCTGGGTATAGCAGCCTTGGTTGGCATTAATGTTCTCTTAGGGTCTGTATGACATCAGCCGAGGATCTTCTGGCTTTCATAGTCTCTAGCAGTAAGTCTGGTGTAATTCTGATAGGTCTGCCTTTGTATATTACTTGACCTTTTTCCCTCATTGCTTTTAATATTCTTTCTTTGTTTTGCATTTGCTGTTTTGATTATTATTTGATGAGGAATTTCTTTTCTGGTCATAACTATTTGAAGTTCTGTAGGCTTCTTGTATATTCATGGTCACCTCTTTGTTTAGGTTGGTGAAGTTTTTTTCTATAATTTTGTTGAAAATATTTACTGGCCCCTAAGTTGGAAGTCTTCACTCTCTTCAATATATATTATCCTTAGGTTTGGTCTTCTCATTGTGTCCTGGATTTCTTGGATGTTTTGGGCTAGGATCTTTTTGCATTTTGCCTTTTCTTTGACTGTTGTGTCAATATTTTCTGTGGTATCTTCTCCACCCGAGATTCTCTCTTCTATCTCTTGTATTCTGTTGATGGTGCTTGCATCTATGGCTCCTGACTTCTTTCCTAGGATTTCTATCTCCAGAGTTGTCTTTCTTTGTGATTTCTTAATTGTCTCTACTTCCATTTTTATATGCTGGATGGTTTTGTTCAATTCCTTTACCTCTTTGGTTGTATTTTCCTGTAATTCTTTAAGAGATTTTTGTGTTTCCTCCCTAATGGATTCTACTTGTTTACTCGTGTTCTCCTGGAATTCGTTAAGGGATTTTTGTGTTTCCTCTTTAAGGGCTGTTACCTGTTTACCTTTGTTCTCCTGTATTTCTTTAAGGGAGTTATTTGTGTCCTTCTTAAATTCCTCTAGCACCCTCGTGAGATATGATTTTAGATCCACATCTTGCTTTTCCAGTGTGTTGGGGTATCCAAGACTTGCTATGGTGGGAGTACTAGGTTCTGATGAAGCCATGTAGTCTTGGTTTCTTGTGTTTGCCTTTTACCATCTGTTAATCTCTGGTGTTAGATGTTCTTGCTGTCTCTGGCTGGAACTTGTTTCTCCTGTGGGTCTGTAAACCTGTGTTAGCACTTCTGGGTGATCAGCTCTCCTCAGGTAAGACCCATGCACAGATGGCTGTGGATCAGCTGTCCCTCCTGGGTGCAGCTGGTTGCAGAATTGACCCTATCCCAGCTGCTCTGCTGTTTCTGTTCCCTGTACCTCCTGGCTGATTCTGTCACTAGAGAGAAAATAGAGATCTTGCCTGGGTCCTGGGATCAGAGCACTTCCTTGAGACCAGCTTTCCCCTGGCAGGAAAAGTCTACAGAAGGCTGTGGAATAGGCACTCTTCCTGGGTGTAGATGGATGAAGGACTCTGTCCAGCTTCTCTGTTGCTTCTGTGACCTGTAGGCAGATATTTTTTAAAGCCACACACTGAGTGGTAGCTAGTTTAAGGTAGAAAATTTGACATTACCCAATCAAGTATTACTTGGCATAAAAAGCACTTGGATAATATGAGACATAACCAGAAGACAACATTCAAAAATAACAAAAATGGTAGAATCGAAATTAAATGCTGACAAGATGCATTGACTTGCAGTGTAGTCACTGAAGAATATGTCAATTGACAAAACTCTAAACAGAATTCCTCTTCTTTCCACCCTCTGAAAATTACAACTTCTACCTATCCTGTCAACAGTGAAAAAAGTTAAACTGCCTATTATGAGAATACCAACAAATAATGCAAAGACACCGAGTAAAAATACCAACTGTTTTAAAAATATACATTAATAATTTCATATATCTGTACATAATGTACACACATTTATATAAAGTAATTCAAGATTTATCATAAAAGTGAGCATTCTAATTAGCTTCAAATGTCAAAAGGGCACATCCCAGAATCATCTCAGAAAACTTAATTACCAAATTTCTCAGATCCAGTTGGCCTACAGCCATGTGTATGAGACTGTCTTGAATGATGTTTGATGTAGGAAGGACCACTGTGGGTGCCACCATCCTTATTCAGATGGATCTGAGTGATATAAGAAAGCTAGCTTAACAGGAGCCAGGGAATGAGCCAGTAAACACTATACCTTCATGTTCCCTGCCCCCACTAACTTCCCTCATGATGCAGTATGGCATGGGAACAGGCAAATAAATCCTTTCGCACCAAGATGATTGTGGTCATGGTGTGTTAGAAACAGAAAGGCAAACTACAACATGGATTAACTGTGACTTTCATGTATTTCTAATGAAAATGAAAAATATGCAGCCACTTAGAACAGTTTGGCAATTCTTCAATATGCTAAACAATCATTAGATGAGCCAGGAATTCTATCTGGTGGTATCTACACAAGATAAATTAAAACTTAAGTGTACAAGATTCTTAGACATTGATGTTTCTGGAAGCATCATGGCAAACAGGGTGGAAACAACACAGTGATTACCAGCCACTGAGGGGGCAAGCTTCTGTATCCACAGTGCTCGGCACTCCTCAGTACTACAACAGGAGCTACAGAGACTCAGAACAGCAAGAGAAAACCTTTTCTTTTCTTTTCTCTTTTTTTCTTTTCTTCTCTTTTCTTTTCCTTTCTTTTCTTTTCCAGCAGGAAATAGAGAAACTCAAAATGCTACATCCTTATGAGTCTATTTAAAAGACATTCTGCCAAAAAATAAAATAGACTCATTAGTGGTTCAGCAACAGTTTTTCTCTACAAGGCATTCTAAGTGACAGCCAAGCCCATATTATAATTATGGTGATCTCTACTGTGCATTTGTCAAAAATTCTTAGACATGTATGCTGAACATGGTAAGTTGCACTGAATATATATATATATATATATATATAT
>NC_045030.1:64963211-64965518 GCF_008632895.1 Mastomys coucha | reverse complement strand
TATATATATATACATATATATATATGTGACTTAACTTTAAAACTGAATTATTATATATAGGCAAGCCTAATATTATATGACAAAGAAAGATCTTGATATCAAGTTGTTAAATATGTCAGTAATTTAAAGAGAGAACAATTTTTTTCATGAATCTTCCATTTAATGTAATTTCATTTCCAATTCCTGAAGTAGAGACAGTAAGCAGGGGTTAGATAGTAGGTGGCCTCATCAGGAAGTCATCAGACTAACAAGACTGATGGCAGGGCCAGGCCTTCAGCCAGACTGTAGGCCTGCTGGGAGTGAGCTATTTCTGTGTTTGTTTGTTCATTTGTTTGCTTTTGTTGTTGTTATAAAAGTAGTACATTCCAAAGGTATGTTCTTTCTTGTAGGAAGTTCTTGAGCTAGCAGTAGGCACAGCATCTCTTCGAGTTCTGGTAGTAACAACCATTCTATTTAAAAAAACAAAAACAAAATGTATGTATTCAAAGTATTAATAATAATACAGAAACATCAAAGCAAAAGTAGTAAACATATTTACTAGGCCTAAGATAGATATGACAAATAGAAATGCAAATTATGTTTATCTACATAGGTTTGTGCTTGCTCATTTTATTAAAACATATGCAAAAAAATGATACGTTGGAGTGATAGTGAAAGCGGGTTGCCAATAGAAGGATTCACATTATAAGCTTTCAATTACTATTTCACCATTCTGGATAAAGCACAAGGGGAGAAAATGATCCTTTCCCCTATTGAAATTGATGCACCTATTTCTTCCTCATGTATCCTGCACAGGACTTATGTTCTTATCATCACTTTTCATTGATGAGAAAAAAGAGGTATGCAGAATTTGAGAAAATTACCCAATGTCACCAAAATAGAACTTGGCTCCAGATTTGGTTCTGATAGTATGCTGCCACTTTAAGAATGTATCATAAATATAAGAAAAGGACTCAAGAGAAAAGAAATAGTCTTATTGGTAGTATTCTGATATAATTTTTGGATATAAGCAGTAGGCCTGGGGATTAAGAGAATGAAAGCAATAAATAAGGAATAAAAAAAATAACAAAAGAAAATAACAATATCAAATATTTAATTATAATCACTTGTTACTTTTGGTGCACAAATGAATACGCTAGAAAGAAAGTAATTAATATTGACAGTTTTTTCAAAACAATGTAGATTTACTTATTCCCATAACATTTGTGAGTGTGATACTTCATGATATAGTTTTATTTTGCTTAAAATTCACCTATATTTGAATTTTTTCATTCTATTTTTGTTTTGGCCACCCTAACCTCACTTAATAAATGCTTTCTGCAGCAGTCACTTGCAGGAAAAGGTAGACAACTTCCTGAGAATGCTTATTCCTACACTCCAACCTCTGTTTTGGACTGTTTGTTGCTTTTGGTTTTGTTTCTTTTCTATTATTTGTTGTTTTCTTTGTTTTGATAGAAAGGCTGACTGAAATACTGGGCATGACAAGACCTGCCAAGCCTCCTACTCTAATCCTGCTTATATTCATTAGGAAAATCTGAAGGATTTCAGATCAAAACCAAAAGCCAGAAACAAAATTCGCACTGTGCACCTTTGTCTTGTTATGCACTGAGTTCTGCTGTAGATGTATCCATTGGACTTCACCATCCCAACATCATTCATTCTCTTGACCATTTGTGAGCACTTTTTGTTTTTATGTTTGTTTTTTTTTGCTTCTTTTTTGGATCCCTGTCTCTTTGGCAAGGTTTGTGAGCACTACTGTTCTTGCATGTAAGTATTTAAGATGCAGTTAGGAAATAGTACTGTTTTAATAATGGGATGGTTGTAAGTTCTCTTCTAATATCCATGACTTGGATTTCCTCCTGTTGAAAGGGTCTTAAGTTCAGGGCACTCCTTCATTTAAGGCTCAAGAAACGATGAAGAAGAGGTAGAGAAAAGATTGTAAGAACCGTAGGAACAACAACAAAAAAAATGTGCTGTAAGAAAATGTATCCTAGAAATAACAGGAGAATTTCTCCCATGACACTTTTGGGAGATTGCAGCCACATAGGATGAACAACAGTGTGAACTAACTAGTAATCTCAGAGCTCCTAGGGACTAAACCACCAACCAAGGACTGCACATGGTGGGACTCATGGCTCCAGCAGCATATGTATAGCAGAGAATGGCCTAGAAGGTCATCAATGGGAGGAGAGGCCCTTGGCCCTGGGAAGGTTCTGTGCCCCAGTGTAGGGGAATGCCAGGGCCAGTAAGCAGGAGAGGGTGGGTTGGTAAGCAGGAGGAGGGGGGAGAGAACAGGGATTTGTTTTA
>NC_045030.1:64949467-64963201 GCF_008632895.1 Mastomys coucha | reverse complement strand
TAATGTGGCTAACTAAACATGACTTGAACAAAGACAACAACAATAGACATCCTAATGTGGATGGTGGCAGGGGCCAGGGCCTCACAAGGCTTCAACATCACCAAAAGAACTAGAAGTAATTACGGAAAAGAGCACACCCACTGGTTCCCCAATACCAAATGGTCAGTCCTGAAAATACATGTAAGTAACATAGTAACATTATACACACTGAGCAGGTTACAGTATTTATATATTTATGTATATATGTATATAAATATGTAAAAAATTAGAGAAGAGAAGGTCAGTAATTTAGGAGGAAGCAGAGGAGGGCAACATGGGAGGCATTGGAGGAAGGAGAGGGAATAGGTAGATATAATGTAATTGTATGCTTAGTTTTGTAAAGAAGGAAACTTTAAGGTTTAATGCTCATGTGATTATATGTACAAAATGTGAGTGACTCTCAACTGAACAAAAGGTACAAAATTAAAATAGCACAATGTATCTTGTCATAAAAGGAAGACAAGAGAAATTTTATCCTCCAGTGGAAATGGAATAATATCCCTGTGATACATACATGTTCCATCCTTAGGAATTATACTATATTTTAATAAAAATGTTTTGAAAGCAGTTTCATTTTAATAGTAATTCTAATCACAGGGAGGTAACAAATGATCCTTCTCATTAGGGGAACAAAAACAACCAAAAGCAAATTGGCCAAGCAGTGGTGGCATACGACTTTAATCCCTGCACTTGGGAGGCAGAGGCAGGCAGATTTCTGAGTTTGAGGCCAGCCTGGTCTACAGAGTGAGTTCTAGGACAGCCAGGGCTACGCAGAGACACCCTGTCATGAAAATAATAATAATAAAAAAATAGCTGACTTATTCCATATTGCAGTGGCATAATGCTAAAGAATCTAATCACTACTGATACTATTGCTCTCTTAAATGATATTTCAAATCATTTAAATCTTAACGGATACTTTAAATTCATCTTTGGATTTTTAAGTTCTTGCTAAAATCCAATACAAGCAATTGCTCAGGGTAAAAGAATTAAGAAAGGTCACTGAATGCATTGATTGTGGTACTCCCAATTTAGTCATACTGACAGGCTCTTTCCTTGGCTAATAGTGTCATCCCAAATGAGCAGTGTGATTTAATCAATTTTGATAGCAAAAACAGAAGGTTATTCTTGGTAAGTAGATTTTTTTGAAGCAATCAAATCAGGTTTTATGTCCATCAATTCCAATCTAAGAATATTTTAGTCAAAAGCTTGTAAAATGAATATTTCTCAAAATTAAGGAAATATAAATTCCTTACTCTATTTTTCTTATCTGATATATTTTTCTACTTTAACTTAAGAAAAAGAAAATAATTGAAAAATAGCAATTGTATTACAGTATTTATTGTGACTACTCACTTGTCATAATAGCAAGAAAATAATTTTCATGAACATGACAATTTTTTTACTGTGTTTGAATTATAGTACATAATTCCTTAGAGTAATTATGTGATAGACAACTTAAGAATAACTTAAATTCAAGAAGTTTCTCTTCAAGAAAAGATGTTTTGGGGATTATGTGAGTGAATTTTCAGTTGAATACATGAAACTTTCCTTCCATGGCTTACTATATACCTCTTTTGTATTGTAGCTGCAACATCTATAGTTTGCTTTCATCAAATGTTACATAAATAACAAATATGGGCCAGGTAGATGGATTATCAAGCAGATAAGGCCACTTGCCATCAAGGCTGACAACCAGAATTCAAGTCCCTGCACTCATACCGTGGCAGGAGAGAACCAATTCCCACATGTTGACCTCTGCCCCCTCCATTTGTTTGTTATGACATACATGCCCTCCTCACATAACATATATTGGTAATTTAAAATAAACAAGGGAAAAGGACATCTCAGAAGACAGGAAATATTTTAAAATATTTTAAGAAAGATGGCCTAATGATCCTAAATGAGAACTGATGTGTCTGAGAAAGGAAGTTGTCTCTTCTTAAAAGTACGGCTTCTTGTGAAATAGAATCTGAGAAACGGGGCTACAAGACAGCACAGTGTATGCTTATTTTTTTGTTTGCAACAGAAGAATCAATATTTGGAGTGTGTGTGTGTGTGTGTAAGCATGTGTATGTGTGTTGTGTGTCTGTATCTCTGTGCATGTACTTTGAATTTGTTTTCTGATGAAAATGATGCAGTAGTGCTTGGTATAGGAGAGAGAAGGGAACATTCCTTGTGAGAAACATGTCTTCTAAGAGATAAAAGGCTATGAGATCACAACTCCACTGAGAGGTTGGCTATGATCATAATAAAGATTCTTTTTCCACAGTAGCATAAGGGATGCAAAAGAATATTTATAAAGAGTCATTTTGCTTTGGCATGATATCAAATTTTCTAAGCACAAGAATAAGAACTCAGGAGACATAAAATATTATTGCAATCAGTTTTATAAATTCCCAAGTGGAGCTAGCCCTGTTCTCAGACTCCATAAGAGACCATTCCACATACTACTATACAGGCTATTTTGCATGCCTCAAAATTATGGGTTAATCAAGTCAGCTGTGGGGGAATTTGAGTCAATAAGATGGTTTGTTTTAATTTTACAACCTGATTTCATAAAAGCAATTTTTAAATTCTCTAGACGTTGTGCTTGTGGTGGTGGCTAAAGAGCTGTTTCCTTTAGGGACAGAGGTCTGTTAATCCTCAGGGAAGTTGAAGGTATAATCAATGGTGTTTGGGTCTGACCAATCTCATGTTTAGTGGACCATTTAGTGAAGTATCCTGAAAGCTTTATTCAATTCATCACTCACCTTGTGTGAGAATTCTCCCTAGGGGCTTCCTCCAATCTTGTTTTATCCCCTTTCATCACATCCCAGGCAACCTGCCAATGCTATATTTTGGAAGCACATAGAGTTTATTCAAAATTCATCAGTGAGCAGACACTATATTCAGGCACAGCAGAAAGTTATTTCTGCAGGTAATGTGTCAAGTCTATATATTCAGACCTTGATTAGAAACCTCAGGGATAAGCCTATAAGGCTATATTAAAAAATATAATAAAAATCAGATAGTTAATATATCCCAAGGGGTCAATCACAAGATTCAGTCCTACTGTTCTATATCCCTCCCCCCAAAATGACTGTGTTATGCATTTTTATGACATTTTAGAATTCAACCTATTAAAACACTCAGATGATATCACATGAAAAACAAGTCTGTTTGAGGCTAATGATGTCAACATTTACCTGGAGTGTCAGATATTCACTCAGAATGTAGTGATTTTTAAGTTATACATCACTTTTTTAAACATATGCGTCCTGATTTTCAGTTCCTCCCTCAAGGAATCACTTTATTGGTAGGACAAGAAAATAGCAATGTAAAAGAAGCACGAAAGTGCCATAAGATAAGAAACAAAGAGACAGCAAGCATGGAGCAAACAGAAAGAAATAACTAGACCAGGGGGCAACTATGAAGTAAATATCTGCTATAAAGAAAATGAGGAATGCTCTCCACAGCATCTGTGAGAGAAGGGCAGAAAGGTAGGTGTGCGGTGGAGCACTTCCACAAGGACTGATGGGAAAAACCTAACACAGGTGCCCTAACTCTTCTAAAGGTCACTTGGTTTCTTGCTGGTGATTCATCTTATCCCTGACAGAGATAGACCTCCTACTTAGCTGCTTCTTTCTCTTTTCCTTGCTCTTGCTGTCTTTGGCACTGTAAAATGACATTACCATTGCTGTAATCTTTATTTTTTTAAAGAACTTATGGCCTTAGGACTAGAGATTTCATTACAAGTATAAAACATTTCAAAGTTTATAAATTTCTTACCTCATAAATTATCTTCTCCAAGACTTACAATAAATCCATGAAGCATATATTGTCTAGAACCTCCAGCAAGGAATATGAGTGTGCCAAGAGGCACTAGAGGCCAGAGAGTATCATTAAATCAAGTACCCCCTCGAGGTACAGTAAGTCAAGGAGAACATTACATGTGGGGTTAAAAGAAAATCAAGGCCACAGCCAGGAGAAGTTAATGCATTTGTCTAGGTATGGAAGTAGCCACAGAATAGAGAGGACACAGACCTGGAACATCAATATATTAAGGCAAAAGTTAAATGTGAAAGGGCATGTAAATAATTGATTTGGAAATATTGGTATTTCCAAACACTGATAATGCTAAGGAATGTTCTTTTATGTAAATCCGGGTTACCAAACTATATAATAGCAAAGGCAAGACTGCTAAGAGTACAATTTATAAAACGACAATGAAGGTAATCAGCAATAACTAGTCGGCAAGTGTGGTGGTTTGAATATTCTTGGCCCAGGGAGTAGCACTGTTAGGAGATGTGACCTTGTTGGAGTAGGTGTGGCCTTGTTGGAGTAGGTGTGGCCTTGTTGGAGGAAGTGTGTCACAGTGAGGGTGGACTTTGAGATCTTCTTCTTAGCCACGTGGGAGCGAGTCTTCTTCTGTTTACAGTTAGATCAAGATGTAGAACTCTCAGCTCCTTCTCCAGCACCATGTCTGCCTGGACACTGCCATGTTTGAAGCCTTGATAATAATGGACGGAACCTCTGAACCTGTGAGTTGCCTTGGTCATGGTGTCTTTTCACTGCAATGAAAGTCCAACTAAGACAATAAGCAAAAAGATCTGAAGCATGTATGCAGGGTACCAGGTGATTGCTTGAAAGGTTATCTCCTCTAAGAAGCAATCTTCAAGCCCAAAGACCATCAATATAATATTATAGCAAACACTATTATGAATATTCCTTAGGATAATGCTGGCTTACTCTTAAAAATTCTAATACTGACAATATTATTCATTTGTTATGTGTGGTACCATAAACAGCAGTGATTTTTCCCCTCTCTTTGGTTGTTTACCATCTTCTCAAACATCTTCTGAAATCTCTTGCCAATGGTAGTAGGCATTGGGGATACGAAAGCAATGACACATAGACCATACCTGGTAGTATCTTCCTATCCATTCCTTCGATCATTGTACATTCTTACTTAATCCCATCCCCACTCTCCTTGCAAGATAGGTATTGCATAGCTCTAGCAAAGAAAATGCTCATGTTCTTTGACACTAAATTTATAATTCCCTCTGGTTGCAATATTATCCTGTCTTACACATGTTCTTATATGCCTCACACCCTCCTATCTTTGAGTACATGAGGGATGTCTTCAGGTTACATATTGACACATCTCCCTCATTCTAGCCATCTATTATATCCTATTCTTATTCTCTGCTTTATGTTCCTCCATAGTATGTCCAACCATATTATAGAATTACAATTATAGAACATATCTCTCTATAAAAGATATATGCCCACTACCATGCATATATTCATTTGTCAAAAATAAATAAATACATTTGCCTAAATGTCTTTGTAGAACTATAGTGTGTCTCAAGGGATAATCATCTGTACTATCAATATCTCACTACTGGTGCTTTGCAAGAAATCTAAGACACTATCCATTCTCAAGTCAAAATGAAGAGCAGAAATGTGTATTCTTTCATATTCCTATGGATCAAACTAAAGTATAACTTCCTTGTTTCTTCTGCCAATTTCAAATTTATCATGTTCTTTTAACTCCTGGCCAAACAACTGCCTTGGTATTCTGAGGGTATCAGTTCTCCTTACATGATCACTTTTAGCATATTAATTAATAATTATGATGGTTTTATTCTCTGAGGATTCTTTTTTCAGGGCCTATTTTATCTGCTTACCCCCATTTTGCATTTCATGAGATACTTGCTTATTACCTTACACACTATTAAAGTATGCTAAAATGCTATTCTAAATAGCATAATCTTTACTGGAAACTATCATAACACCCTTTAAATATAAGAACCAAGTGAGGTCCCTAATCCATATTTCACATGTAATTAAAAGAACTGAGAACAATTTGTACTTTCATTGCTGAGCTTCACTTTTAATGTATAAAATTTGGACCATCAAGATGATTCTTTTTGTGTGGTCTTTATGTACCTTAAAACCTTTTTGCTTCTCAATAAATGACAACCAAATTAAAATAATGTCAACTCTAACATTAAGAATGAAACTTATAGGGCTAGAGAGATAACTCTGCAATGAAGAGTACTAGCTGTTCTTCCAAAGGTCCTGGGTTTAGTTTCCAGAACCCACATGGCAGCTCACAACTGTCTGTTACTCTAGGGGCATCCAACACCTTTATATAAACATGTACACAGGCAAAATACCAATGCACATGAACTGAAAATAAAAAGTCATTTTAAGATATCATAAATATTGAAAATACATAAAAGTAGCATCAAATGGTGCCAGTGTTCAATTCAAAATGACAAAGTAATAAATGAGATTTGCAGTAAGCAACTGACCTTTCAATATTCTTTGGACCAATGTGCAGAGAAAATCCAAATGAGTTAAGATGGTGAGAAAGAGTGAATGTTTCCTCATAAGTGACTTCTCTCTCTTCTTAACTCTACCCCTCAGAGCAGCTGTGTGATGGAGAAAGGTATTTCAATAAAGACATGTACTATTGTGCTATTAATATGCCTCTTCTTTCTTAATTCATTGTGATTCTTATGAGACAAATAAAGAAGGGGTATCCTAAGTATGACTTTTAGTTCTTCAGGTTTGCCATAGACCAAACTACAACTGTATATGTACCCTAGAATATACAGATAAATATGTTAATTTGTCATGTCTATAATCCTTGTAATAGACTGAGAAATGGTGTGCTTTTGTAAACATGTGCTCTACGATTTGCTCAACTAAAAGTATTTTAGTAGTAACAATAACCCTTTGAATTAATAATTGAACTGATGAAAATAACTACAAGGAAGGGTGAATCACTGTACATTATAATACAATTACTATTGGCCATGATCATGACTAAAAATGAATCTGACTTCAAAGAACTATTCTTCCCCAAACAATGTAGAGCCCTTAAGTACTATACATTTGAACTTGAAGTGTAGTAAAGATGACAGTCATTATCTTGGGGTTCATCTAGGACAAAACAGACTATATCTGTTTATGTAAAAGATTCCATATACTTTCATATATAGTATTCTGTATATTTATCATGGTAGCATTGTGTTATTGTCAGACAATAGAATTTTTAAAGATAACAGAAAAAGAAACTTGACAAGGTGAAGGAGCTTAGCCACATACTGAAAGACAGAACCATATGTTGAATTTTATTCTTCCAACTGTTATGCTGTTATGTTATGCTTTAACTTCATATACATAAATGTTTCATTAGACATATTAATGTCTACCTTGTACACTATAGTCAAGATATGAAATATAGTATGAAAACTATTTGAAACAGTTATCAAAATAATAACTAATAAAGTAGAAATGATACAAACTGCTTACAACACAAGTATTCTCCTCTGGTATTTCAAAATAGAAAATAGGAGAAAATTACCAGTAAGAGTTTTTCCCAAATTGTAGATGTCGAGACTAATCACCCACTAAAACCTGCAGTGTAATAAATATGGAAAATGCTTCATTACATTCAAGATGATATTTAAAAATATTAAAGTCACTTAAAGAAGATTAGGGCAAGAAGAGATGCTCTTGACCTTTGTGATATGTATAAGGTTAAGAGCATATTCATAATTAAAAGGAAATCAAAAAATAAAGCAGACTTTGTAAAGGCAATGAATGGACTTAGAAATGGTTTATGACCTTAAAGCACAAATTGTTCATATAAAAAATGTTATATAGAAGCACTGAAGCATCCACACTTTGGTCTTCCTTTTTCTTGGGCTTCATATGGTCTGTGAATTGAATTTTAGGTATTCTGAACTTTGGGGCTAATATCCACTCATCAGTGAGTGCATACTATGTTTATTCTTTTGTGACTGAGTTACCTCACTCAGGATGATATTTCCAAGTTCCATCCATTTGCCTGAAAATTTCATAAAGTCATTGTTTTTAATAGCTGAGTAAATTGTGTAAATGTACCACATTTTCTGTATCCATTCCTCTGTTGGGGGACATCTGGGTTGTTTCCAGCTTCTGGCTATTATAAATATGGCTGCTATTAACACAGTGGGGCATGTGACCTTATTACATCAGTGCTTCTTAGAAGGGGGAATAAAACACTCACAGGAGGAAATATGGAGACAAAGTGTGGAGCAGAGACTGAAGGAAAGGCCATCCAGAGACTGCCCCACCTGGGGATCCGTCCCATATACAGTCCCAAACCCAGACACTATTATGGATGCCAGGAAGTGCTTGCTGACAAGAATCTCATATGGCTGTCTCCTGAGAGGCTCTGCAATAACCTGACTAATACAGAAGCAGATGCTCACAGCCAACCATTGAACTGAATGTGGGTTCTCCGATGGAGGAGTTGGAGAAGGGACTGAAGGAGCTAAGAGGGTTTACAGTCCCATGGTGGGGTGAGCAGCATGCTCAACCATCCAGACTCCCCGAGAACTCGTGGGGACTGGACCACCAACCAAAGAATACGCATGGAGGGACCTATGGCTCCGGCCACATATGTGGCAGAGGATGGCCTTGTTGGACATCAGTGGGAGGAGTGCCCCTTGGGCCTGAGGGTGTTTGATGCCCTGAGGGTGTAGGGGAATGCCAGGGCAGAAGGGAGTGGTTTGGTGGGTGAATGAGCACCCTCATAGAGGCAGGGGAAGGGTGAATAGGATAGGGGGTTTCTGAAGGGAAGACCTAGAAAGGGGAAAGCATTTGAAGTGTAAATAAAGAAAAAGATGTTATACAGTAATTCAAAGCACATATTTATAGCTTGATTCAGCTGAAGCTCATTATATGAGAAAGTAATAAGTAGTCAAAGAGATGGATAGGTAGGTCTGTTAGTGTAACATGTATAAAAAGATCAAAAATATGTGCAAGATGACCTTTTAAACACTGTGAAATTATATGTAATGTTCCATATTACTATAAAGAATAAAGCCTTCATAGGATCTGCCAGCAATTTATCTTAATCTTTTATTTTTATTTTTTAAATTTCCTGCAAACCTCTGCAAAATGATGTAAAACTGGCTCTATATTAGAGACAAAGACAGAATTCTGAAACAAATTGTGGGGATGCATGTGGGAACAATGTCTGCATGGGAAGATATTAGGACTGGGGTCCATAAAGAAAATGCAAGGAGTGGTCCCCTTGACCATTAGAAGGGAGAAGCAAAAGACACTTTTCTTATAAGTATTTTTATTAGTTAACAGAATACAATGAAATCCTAATAGCTTGATTCTCCTAGGAAATTATGATACTGATCATAAGCTAAATCATCACTATTTCAATATTCAGGTTGTTCTGTCAGGCATAAGCTTTCAATGACTGAAGAAAATCAGCAGATGAATTTGTTACCAAGTAGCATTAAAGTTGACAGGAACAAGTTTGGGAATAGTATTCTTCACCATTGAGCTCATAACTATAGACAAAGCAACACATTGAAATCTCAGTGAGCACTTTTTCTCAGTGAAAAAGTGAATAATTTTCACTTTTTCTCTTCTACCAATCAGATCACTATGCTCCACGTTGCTTGCATTTAAATTAGAAGCACCACTAGAGTCACAGAGATGTGTTGTATATATTTCTGCTGGATCCATCCCATTTGCAGGCACCAAACCCTGACACTATTACTAATGCCATGTTATGCTTGCTGACAGGATCCTAACATGGCTGTCCTCTGAGAGCCTCTACCAGCAGCTGACTGAAACAGATGCAGATACTCACACCCAACCATAGAACTGAAGTCATAGAATTGGTTTAATTAGGGGAAAGATGCAAAGTGCTGAAGGGGATTGCAGCCCCTTAGGAAGAACAACAGTATCAACTACCCTGGATCCCCTAGAGCTCCCAGGGACTAAGCTACCAACCAAAAAGTATACACTGGTTGGTCATTGGCCCCTGGAACACATGGATCAGAGGACTGCCTTGTCTGGCGCCAGTGGGAGAAGATGTAGAATCTTGATACCCCAGGGAAGGGGGATGCTAGTGGTAGTGTGGAAGGGGTTGGGTAGGTGGGGGAGCACCCTCTCAGAAGCAAAGGGGAGGGGTGGGGTGAAGAACTTGGGGAGGGGGATCAGGAGAGGGAGCAACATTTGGAATGTAAATAAATAAAATAATTAATAAAAAAAATTTCTGCTTAGATTTATTCAAGTTCACATAAGGTAATTGTGTGTTTTGTTGTACTATGAATTTTAACAGATACATGGATTTATGTAACAACTAAGGTAAGAATGATAGAGACTAGCTCTGTCATTTTTAAACTCTCCATCAGAGCCACAGTGCTCATTTTCAAGCACTGGGAAACCACTGTGGCCAATTTCTCAGTTGTAACTCACTGCATGGCTATGCTGGAGTTTATTCTAACATGCGTTAACAGATATTTAACTATTTCCATTTTGGAATATTATAGATAAAATTCGTATGACTTTCATAATTAAGAATTAAGAATCTACCGGCGGGGGGCACATGCCTTTAATCCCAGTACTTGGGAGGCAGAGGCAGGCAGATTTCTGAGTTTGGGGCTAGCCTGGTCTACAGAGTGAGTTCTAGGACAACCAGGGCTACACAGAGAAACCCTGTCCCGAACAAACAAAACAAAACAGAAGAATTAAGAATATATAAAAATAAGCATGTATGCTGAAATATAGTTTCCCAAATACTCATGCCCTAATCACTGAAACATACACAGTACAAAGCAAAATACACTTAGCTAATGCAGCTAAGTGGAGAATCTTCAGACTGAAAGATTATTTTGATTAGTATAGTATATCACAAATATAATCACAACTGTCCTTAAAGGACAGAAGCAAGAAAAAAAAGAAAAAAAAATTGTTCCAGAGAGCAGAAAGCAAAGTAACCATGGGGGAACAGTGTGGCTACAAGCTTCAGGTTGCCAATAGCCACCAGAACCTGTCCCCTAGAGCTATCAGAGAAAACAGCCCTGCCAACATCATTCCTACCCAGGGAAACTGATTTCCTACTTTTCTCTAGAACTCTCTGTTATTTCAAACAACTGCCTTTGTGACAATTTGTTCCAGCAGCTAAAATAAATACTACAATATGTCTTTTAGTGCTCCAGGTTAAACTGAGAAGATAATTGATCTGTTTTTATGGGATGTATATATTTGAAAGAAACTGCCACCCTTCCTAGCACAATGGCATTGCTGAATTTTTCACCAGGATTGCTGAGGGCTCCAGCTGTGCCCCATTACTAAGCATTCTATGCCTTGCTTCATTCATTCATTAGTGTGTACCTGTAGTCAGTACCAGTGTTGATTTGTATTTTGCTAGGGACAAATGATTCTGATTCTCATAAGCTGATTGTCTATCTATGCCTTCTTCTGGGAAGTATACATTCTAGTATTCTGCCATATTTAAGTTGGTTTTCCTGTAAGTATTGAGTTTGGAGAGTTGCATATATATATGTGTGTGTGTGTGTGTGTGTGTGTGTGTGTGTGTGTGTGTGTCAGGCCTTTGTAGATTACAAGGTTTAGTATTTTTTTTTGTTTGTTTATAAACAGAATCATTCACAAACAAGCATTTTTTCTATTTTGATGATGGCCAAATAATCAATTGCTCTCTTTTATGTATCTTTATGTATCATTTCTAAATTGGCAATGAGAGTTGGGTTTTTAGTTCTTATTTTAAAGATTTCTTTTTTGTTTTTCAAATTATTTATTTAATATATGCCCCCCTTCCAGTTCCCCCTCACAGAGTCCCTACCTAATCCCCTTCTCTGAGAGGGTGGGCCCTCCTGGGCCCTCCCTGCTGCGTATCCCTTCATCTTGGCACATCAAGTCTCTGCAGGATTAGGTGCATCCTCTCCCACTGAAGCCAGACAAGGACACCCTGCTCGGGAATAGATTCCACAGTTATGCCACAGTTTTAGGGATAGTTCTCTGCTCCAGTTGTTGGGGAACCCACATGGAGACTGAACTGCAAATCTTCTACATATGTGCCAGTGACTTCGGTCCAGGCCATCTTTGCTCTTTGGTTGGTGGCTCTTTCTCTGAGAGCAACAAAGTGTTCAGATTAGTTAACTCTGTTGGTCTTCCTGTGGAGTTCCTATCCCCTTAAGGGCCTTCAATCCTTCCCCCAATTCTTCCATAGGAGTCCCTGGCCTGTATCCAATGTTTGGGTGTGGGTCTCAGGATCTGTTTCAGTTAGCTGATAGATGGAGACTCTCAGGGGATGGTTATACTAGACTCCAGGCTGCAAGCATAACAGAGTATCATTAATACTGTCAGGGATTGGGGCTTGCCAATGAAATGGGTCTCAAGTTGAGACAGTTATTGCTTGACCATTCCCTCAGTCTCTGCTTAATCTTTGTCCCTGCATTTTTTTTTATAGACAGGACAAATTATGGTCGAAAGATTTTTGGGTGGGTTGGTGTCCTTATACGTCTACTGGGGGTCCTGCCTGGCTATATGAGATGCTTCATTCAGGTTCCATGTCCAGACCACTACGCTTCTTGGCTAAGGACATTTATATTGACTCCTGGGAGTGTCCCCCGTCCCATGTCTCTGGGATTTCCTAGAGATTCCCCCCACCCTCCCATCCCCGGCAACTGCATATTTCCATTCATTCTCCTGGCCCTCTGGCTCTCTTTCCTGTCTCTCCCAACATGTGATCCTGACCCCACCCATTCCCCTCTGCATCCTCTGTCCTACCCAGCTCCCTCTCTCGCTCTACCTCCCATGACTGTTTTATTCCACCTTCTAAGTGACATTCAGGGTCCTCATTTGGGTCTTCTTTCTTGTTTAACTTCTTTGTGTCTGTTGGGTATATTATAAGTATCCTGTCTTTTCTAGCTAATGTCAACTTATCAGGGAGTACATAAGATGCATATCCTTTTGGATCTGGGTTACCTGACTCAGGATGATATTTTCTAGCTCCATCCATTTGCATGAAAAATTCATAATGTCCTTTTTTTTTTAACAGCTGAGTAGTATTCCATTGTTGAAATGAACCAATTCTATTTTTTAATCCATTCTTTAGTTGAGGGGCATCTGGGTTGTTTCCCATTTCTGGTTATTATAAATAAGTCTACTATGAACATAGTGTGCATGTATCCTTGTGGTATAGTGGGGCATCTCTTAGGCATATGCCCAGAAGTGGTATAGCTGGGTCCTCTGGTAATACTATATCCAATTTTCTGAGGAACTGCCAGACTGATTTCCAGAGTGGTTGTAGCAGCTTACAATCCTACCAGCAGAGAAGGAGTGTTCCTCTTTCAACACATCCTCACCAGCATGTGCTGTCACCTGAGTTTTTGATCTTAGAGATTATGACTGGTGTGAGGTGAAATCTCAGGGTAGTTTTGGTTTGCATTTCCCTGATGACTAAGGATGTTGAACATTTCTTTAAGTGCTTCTTGGCCATTTGGTATTCCTCAGTTGAGAATTCTTTGTTTAGCTCTGTACTCCATTTTTTAATAGGGTTATTTTGTTCTCTGGAGTCTAACTTCTTGAGTTCTTTGTATACATTGGATATTAGCCCTCTATCAGATATAGGATTGATAAAGATCTTTTCCCAATGTGTTGGTTGTCTTTTTGTCCTATTGACATACCATCACATCGGAAAAGCAAGATTCAGATATAAAATCACTTATCATGATGATGATACAGGACCTTAAGAAAGACATAAATAGCAACCTTAAAGTAATACAGGAGAAAACAGGTAAACAGCTAGAAGCTTTTAAGGAGGAAACACAAAAATCCCTTAAAGAACTATAGGAAAACACAATCAAACAGGTGAAGGAAATG
>NC_045030.1:64945194-64947743 GCF_008632895.1 Mastomys coucha | reverse complement strand
TATACAGTTAATATGTTTGGAGTTATTTAAAATTTATATTGAGAGAAATGTATTTTCACTATTGCTGTCAATGAGCATCTACATAAGACTGTTAAACTGTTGTTTTATATCAAACAACTTTTATAATACTTATTTCTATTATTATAATATTTTATAAATTTTAAGGAATATGACAAAAAAGATATTGTACGTATTGAAGGGGGGTTTCTGGGAGGTGCGGTGGTACAAAAGGAAAACAAGAATGTGATTCAATTCTCTTTAATTAAAATATGTTTTTAAATGTTAACAAATTCAGATAAATTGAAATCATGTAACTTTTCTCACCATAATGCAATAAAAGTTTTTTTTAAAAGAATTGTAACCATGTGATCACATGAAGTATTATATGTAGTTGACAAAAATCAAAAAAATCCCGCAATTTATTAAAAAAATCCAGCAAACTAATAATAAAGAGCAACTTCTTCCAACAGATGAAGATTTAACAAAAATCTACATGTAACTTGTGAGAAAGTGGGTGCTTTGCCACAATGATTAAAAAGAAAGGTAAGAAGCTTCAAATCAAGGTGAGAATTACTCTACCCTCAACACTTATTTTTCACATCATGCCAATTCTACTAGTCAACACAAAAGGAAAACAAAAGACACATTGTTTGAAAAAAAATCAAGTTGTTTTTGTTCTCAAGTGCGGTCATAGTTATGTAGAAAATCTAAAAGAATATTCAAACATAAGAACATCTAAAAGTACCAAGTGAATACCATATATGCATAGTGAAATTCAAAACAATGTTATTTCCATTACAACTAAAAAATTAAATACTTAAGTATAGATCTAATATAAAACATGTTCAAGATCCATATGTGGAACTATAGGATCAATTTTGATAAACTGATTACAACTTCTAAATAAATGAGAAAAGTGTCCTCACATACAGAATAACTCATTAGCAATTCATATTGTATATGGAAGTAAATATATTTTAAAATTATATGAAGCAACATAATAGCTATAATAGCCCATAAAATACTGAAAGAGAACTAAGAAAACTGAAACTTAATATAAAAGCTACAAAATCAAAATGGTGAGGGATTAGGAAACAGAAAGGGGGAATGACTAGAGAGTGTAGATAAAGACCCTTCAAATAAATGAGGTGATCTTTATCAAAGGAGTAGTGATAATTTAATGAAAAAATTTATATATTTTCAAGAAATTGTGTTATAACAACATAATTGGACATCTTCACCAAAATAGAAGAGCCTGGGTGCTGATTTTGCTCTCAATTCATAAAATAATCACAAAAGCAATAATGTAAGTTTTAAAAGTAATGAGAATAACAAGTAAATATAGATGACTTTGGGTTTGGAAGTGGCATTCTTCATTCATTATCAAAAGCACAATTCTTAAAAGAAAATAATGTTAAATTGGGCTTTATTAAAATAAGAAGGGCTCTTGAAATACTTATAACAGAATGAAAGCATAAACCATGGGAGAAAGTATTTGCAAAACACATATCTGATAAATACCATATTTGTAAAATGAACTTTCAAAACTTCTACAGTTAAAGCCTAAAGAAATAAATGGCTCTAAGGGCTAAACACATACTTCACCAAACAGAGATACAAATAGAAAATAAACATGTCAAAGTCCACATCATGCCATTATAAAAATAATATAAATTAAAACAGCAGTGGAATACCATTACACAACTCTTTCAATGGAAAAATCTAAAACACTGACAATAAATACTGGAGAAGATATAGATTAGCAAAATCTCACAATCACTGATAGTGGAAAATTGTGTAGAAGTTAGGACAATTGTCTGACAGTATCTTACAAAGCTAAATGATAAAATATTAGCAAATAAGGTGGCAATTTTAGTCTTGGACCTTTTCCCAAATGACTTTAAAAACATGAACACAGAAGTTTGCAGTAGTTTTGTTTATATTGGGAAAAACACAGAAGCAGCCAGCATGTATTCCAATCACTGCTAAATTTCATAAATAATATAAATTAGTAGAATGTGGTGAGTGTGTACAACAAAGCAGTAGTTCTGACATAAAAATAAATGAGTTACCAGGAACATCAATGGAACTGACATAATCACATTAACAATCCTTTCATAAACAGAATCTAGATTTAAAAATAAAAGACCTTGGCATACTCAGGTAAGATGAAAAACTGGAATCTACCTTATCTTTATGTGACTCAGTAAAGAGATTCCAAAAGAACAGACCCAAATGAACAGAATTATAAATGAATAGAAAAACACCAACTCAATGCATAATCAGAAGTTCCAAGAAAATACTATTTAAATACTATGAACATAATATCGTTGGGTTGGTTTCCCAATACCTCCATTGAAAGTCTTGCTGATTTCAGAAGATGTCTGGTTCAGGCTGAATATCTCCCATTACTAAGAATCTTAGCTAGGGTCAACCTCATAGATTCCTGTGTGTTTCCATTGCCCTAGGTTTCAAGTTTGTCACAGAGACGACCCCCACCCCACCACCACACACAATTCACTTGTCTCTTCCAGTTTCTCTCTCTCTCT
>NC_045030.1:64941783-64944978 GCF_008632895.1 Mastomys coucha | reverse complement strand
CCTGCTACTTCACCCAGTCCCCTCCCTCTGTCCATCTGACCCATGGCTAATCTATTTCCAGTTCTCATGGAGATTCAAGTTTCCACTCTTGTTAGTTGGCTTCTTTAAGTCTGTGGATTGTAGCATGGGGATACTGTACTTTATGACTAATATTCACTTATAAGTGAATACATACCATATTTGTCTTTCTGGGTCTGGGTTACCTCATGCAGGATGATATTTTCTAGTTCCATCTGTCTGCAAATTTCATGATACCATTGTTTTTCATGGCTGAGTAGTACTCCATTGTGTAAATTGCCATATTTTCTTTATCCATTCTTCAGTTGAAGGACATATAGGCTGTTTCCAGTTTCCAGTTCTTACAACTAAGAACATAGGTGAGAAGTTGTTCTTGTGGTAGGATGGAGTTTCTTTTAGGTATGTGCCCAGGAGTGAGTGGTATTGCTGGGTCTTGAAGTAGAAACATTTTCACTTTTTACAAAAACTGCCAAATTGATTTCCAAAGTGGTTGTACAAGTTTGCATTCCCACCAGCAATGGAGGAGTAATCCCTTTGCTCTTTGTCCTCACCAGCATGTAATACTGTCATTTGAGTTTTGATCTTAGCCATTTTGACAGGTATAAGATGGAATCTCAGAGCAGTTTTGATTTGCATTTCCCTGATGACTAAGGACTTTGAACATTTCTTTAAGTACTTCTCAGCCATTCGAGATTTCTCTGTTGGGAGTTCTCTGTTTAGCTCTGTACCCCATTTTTTAAATTGGGTTATTTGGGTTGTTTATGTCTACTTTCTTGAGTTCTTTATATATTTTGAATGTCAAACCTCTGTCAGATATGGAGTTGGTGAAAATCTTTTCCCATTGTGTAGGCTGCCAATTTGTCCTTTTTATAATGTCCTTTTCCTTACAGAAACTTTTCAATCTCACAAGGGCCCATTTACTAATTTTTAATCTTAGTGCCTAAGATGTTGATTTAAACCTTACACCCACAATTTGTCTTGCCTATAACATATGCATGGGGTAAAAGATGGAGGAGAATTTGAGGGAAGGGCCAACCAATAACAGGCTCAGCATGAGACCCATGGCATGAAAGGGAGCCTATCCTTGACACTATTAATGATAGTCTGCTATATTTGCAGAAAAGAGCCAAACATAACTGTCATCAGTGAAGCTTCACCCAGCAACTGCTGGAAACTGATGCAGAAACCCATAGCTACACAGTTAGTGGAGCTTAGGGGCAGGGCAGTGAATCTTGTGAAAGAGGGAGAGGAAAGGTTGAAGGAGCCATAGGGGTCAAGGACACTACAAGAAAATCTATAGAATCAACGAATCTGAGCCCATAAGGGCTCATAGAGACTTAACTTCCAACTAAGAACATGCAGGCACCGGACAGACATAGGCCTTCTACACATATGTAATAGTTGTGCAGCGGTACTGTCTCTGACCACAATGCCGGCCTTTGGTGTCTTTCCCTAATTTGTGCCATCTAGTCAAGCCTCAATACAAGATTTGCCTATTCTTACTGCAATTCGATATGTCAAAGTGGATATCCATGAGATATACATAATGATATCCATGGGAGGCCTCCCTTTTTCTGAGAAGAAGGGAAAGAAGGGTAGACTGGGGAGAGGTGAAGTGAGAGGGAGGGACTGGGAGAAGAGAAGGGTGAGGAAGCTGCAATCAATCAAGATGTAAATAAATAACTTAATCAAAATAGTATTTTGAAACTATGATGCATTTAAAGACGATTGCTGAATAATCTTGAACATAATGTATATGACATAAAAACCAAGGTAATTCCTGCTTTTGTTAATTGATAAGAAAAATGCATGGATGTGTGATCTACAACCTGATTTTTAATTATACATTGCAGAATATTTAAATGATTATATTTAAAATATAAAACACAGTTTTCCTTTGATTTTCTGTATTTTTCTTAATTCAAATTTATTTTCCTTGTAATAATTTATTAAAACTTTCATGTACATGTTAATGGAGGAACATGAAATATGTCACCTCATTTATGTATTATCTAAAGTTTAGGTGAAGACAAGCAAACTCATTTTCTCAAACATTTATTCTTTATATTGAAAACATACAAAACAATTTTTCTAGATAAAAAATCATATATAAAATTATACATATATATCTGTATATAAATACTTGTGTATTTATAGTATATATACAAATATACGATTATTTTCTTTGTAGTATATATATATATATATATATATATATATTATTTTCTCTAGTCACAAAATCACATTCACATTATATATGTATTTCAAATTTTGCACACATGGATGCAGTATGTATTGTCTCTGTCTCCAAGTTTCTCATTCTCTCTCCCTCTCTCTTTCTCTTTCTTTCTTTGTCTGCCCATACTTAAACCTAAAATGTGTATTATTCTTTATCTTTACTTAATGAGAAAACTTTGTTTCACACAAATACTTTCTTTTAAATTTTGAAGTAGATGATTAGTGTTCTTTAAAGTCATTCTACTGTTAAATAAACAGAACATCAGAAATATTTGTTCCTTTCTAAGTCTAACTTAGAACCTATATGTCAATCATCATAATCATCTCTCCTATATTCTCAAGTCTCTGATTACTACCTTTCTATTCTCAACTTCTATAAGAGTAACATTTTTTAGATAGCACATATAATTGACATCCAGTGACACCTGTCTTTCTGTGTTCACCCTATTTTGGTTAACATATTGATTACCACTTCCATCCATGTTGTCAGAATGCACAAGCATCATGAGAAAAAGTTTAAAAGGTCTTTTAAAAATTAAAAATCAAATATGTGACAGAAATCTGTACTACTGGATATAGATAGATAGATAGATAGATAGATAGATAGATAGATAGATAGATAGATAGAGATAGATAGACAGATAGGTAGAAAAATAGCTAGCTAGATGAAACTAAATCAGCATCTTCAAAGGACATCTATATTCATTACAGTATTATTGGCTACAGTCAAGTAACAAAAACAACATAACTGCCAAACAACTGATGAGTAAAGATAACATGGAATATATACCCAGTAAAATATTATGCAGTTACAGTCATAATATAGTTAATATTTTTTTCAAGTAGTAAATAGTTTTTTTAGATATTTTCATTACTTACATGTAAATTTCTCCTTTCCCAGTTTCCCCTCCAAAAAACAAAGAAACAAACAAAAACAAC
>NC_045030.1:64941404-64941709 GCF_008632895.1 Mastomys coucha | reverse complement strand
CAGGAGACAGCTATATTTAGGCTGGCTTGCCCTTCCTTCAGTCTCTGCACCATAGTTAATCTCTGCAATTCCTTCCGTGGTATTTGGTTCCCCCTTTTAAGAAGGAATGAAATGTCCACCTTTGGTCTTCCTTATTCTTGAGTTCCTTGTGGTTTGTGGGTTGTTCTTCCTGTATTCCAAACTTGGCATTTTTCTACACGTTAACCGCCAGTTGAGCCAGCACCATCTGTTGAAAATGCTATCTTTTTTCCATTGGATGGTTTTAGCTCCTTTGTCAAAGATTAAGTGACTATAGGTGCATAGGT
>NC_045030.1:64930309-64940615 GCF_008632895.1 Mastomys coucha | reverse complement strand
TTTCTTTATTGTTTCGACTTACATTTTTAGGTCCTGGATGGTTTTACTCAATTCCTTCACCTGTTTGTTTGTATTTTCCTGAAATTCCTTAAGGGATTTTTGAGTTTGCTCTTTAATTGCTTCTACTTGTTTACTTGTGATCTCCTGTAATTCTTTATGGGATATTTTTGTGTCCTCTTTAAGGGCTTGTACCTCTTTACCTGTATGCTCCTGTATTTCTTTAAGGGAGTTATTCATGTCCTTCTTAAGTTCCTCTATCAGCATTGTGAGATATGATTTTAGATTCAATTCTTGCTTTTCCGGTGTTTTGGGATATCCAGGAGTTGCTGCAGTGGGAGTACTAGGTTCTGATGAAGCCAAGTATTCTTGGTTTCTGTTGGTAGGATGCTTGTGTTTGCCTTTTGCCATCTCTTGATTTCTGGTGTTAGATGTTCTTAGTGTCTCTGACTAGAGCTTGTCCTGTCCCTGCCACCCTGCAAGTCCCCTGTGACTCATGGGACCTGTGCCTCCTGACTGGCTGCTCCAGTCTTAGAAACTCATCGGAAAGAAAATGGCGGCTCTCACCTGAGTCTCTGGGTTAAGGCGGTCCCTGGAGGTAGGCCCTCCACTTGCAGGGAAGGGGCAGAGAAGGATGCTGATCCACCTCTGTCACTTGGAAGCTGAGAGGATCCTGTCTCTGCCGCCCTGCAGCTCCCCTGGGACTCGTGAGGCCTCTCCTGGGAATATCACTTCCTCCTGCTTTATAGAAGAAACCAATCTCTCTTTCCTGGTGGAATTTTTCTCAAGTGAATTACCCTTCGTGCTGGTGGATTCTCCTCTGCAACAAACCAGGAATTAAACCTACCACAGGTTCCACCATATACCAATTGTGGCATTGGCTGAAGCCAAACATTCAAGACATGGGCACAGTCTGTAGTCCAACTCCCAACAATCAACTCCCAACAATGGTCAGCAGCAGCTGTGAATAGAGATCTGAGGATCCAGCAGTTGCTCAGTCCCACGAGGCAAGCAGATGAAAAAAACTATAGTTAATATTTTAATTCTTGTTTAATTCACCTATACTCAAGGGAGTAGATATAGTGTACTATTTTCCAATGATCAAGATAGCAGTCACACTAATTTTTTGTATCTGATTAAAGAGGCATACATATTTCAACTGAAAATCCAATTATGAGACCAAAAATAACCAAGTAACCAATATTTTAAAGGGTCAAATCTGTGGTAGGTTTAATATGGTTAATATGAAGAATTCTGTTGTTATTGTTTAGAAATTATTTTATGAAAGCATAATTGTTTGGCTTTTTTGTATGACTATACAATTGTTAAAGCCATTTCTGTAACTTAGTCGTAGAACATAATCACTGCCCAATACTATTAAAATTCATGTTTATTTACTGTCAATCTTTCTTGTCCATCATTATGACCCCAGGAAAACCTCAGTCTGCTTTCAATTTTTAAATTTTGGTTGTTTTGTACATTTCACATAAGTGGAAGAAGAAAATATGTTGTCTCTTATACTTGTCTTTTTATTTCTGAGACAGGGTTTTAATATATAGACTAGGCTGATCTGGATCTCACTATATAGATCATGCTGGTTTCAAGCTTACCTCCCTCTGCCTTGCAAATGTTAAGATTAATGGTGTATGTACTGCTGACCAGCTTAATGCTCTTTCATTGAAATAGTGTGCTCATGTTTTGATTAGTTTGTTTTCATATATGCTAACAACGTATAAGGGTTTTTTTTTTAACATTCCTGGATGAAAGTCTATTATCAGATAAGTTATTTGCAAATATTTTATCCCTTTACAGTTCTTATCAGTTTATATTTTCTTATTATGTAATGACTGTATACTTGCCAAATGTGTGTTCAAATCTGTACAGTTGCATGCGGCACACATGTGTGTGAAAGCCAAAGGACAACTCACATACTTTTCTTCTTCTGTCAGCTATGTTTTGTTTTAGAGACCCAGTTTCTTGCTAGCCTAGAACTCTTTAAATAGGCTAGAAAGGCAACAGATGAGGCCCACTATTTTCTTGTGCTCACTTCCCCAGATAAGGTATTATAAATGCATGCCAACTCTTTTTAAAATGAGTTCTTGGGACTGGAATCATGTCCCTGTACTTGCAAAACAGGCACTTAGACTGAACTACCTCTCCAATCCAAGGTCCAGTTTTAAGAAACACTGAAAAAAAATTGTATACCCAGATTTCACATGATACTCTCTTAAAGAACTGTAGTAGTGTAATTCAACCTGCACTTTGAAACATTGTTCTTGTATATCCACAGCTGTTTCCTTCCTGTTTCTTACTTCTTGGCAGCTTTTAAGTAATCTGGAAACTTGGTGAATATTTCTTCTCCTGAGTGGTACTATATGTGTTCACAGAAAAGCAGAAAAAGGAAGAGCATATAAAACACATTTTCACAATAACATTATTATTTCCAAGATGTCTAGAGCAAAAGAGTTTCCTATAAGATATTACTATTTCAGTCAAAGGTATTTTTTATCTCTGTAATTTATGTTAAAAATATTAAATGTAGTTTCATTTTCTAAGTTGCTTTCAATTCACAAGTCAGATGCCACCATTTGGTTTCTAGGGTGTTCTACTTCAGTATCACAGACAAAATGAAATAGCTGTTGAATTTACCTAGAGGACTTATTTGATAAAGAAAATAACTTTCAGAGCCAGGAGACTTGGACCTATGATAAAGCATCCAAAGTGTTTGAGAGTGGTTATTTAAGTCATTTATCTAAAATAAAATACACCAGGTAAAGTATGTACATGAGTGCAACCATCCTACTTAAGACCTCCCAAAGTTACACATTGTGGTATTCAAAGCTGTTTTTAAAATCACTACAGGTATAACTTTTCACTAGTCAGAGAAGTTTTATATATAATTAGGACATTATATTTTTTAAAATATATAAATTAATTATAAAATTGGTTCTGTTACAAAACTACAACTATCATGCATAAAGATGTAGCCAATCACCACCTGAAATTCACTGTACATGCTCTTCTTCAATGTTCTAAAATACAATTTATTAATAAAATCAAAGTTTTTTTATTTTATTATTTCTATGTCTGTATGTTTCAGGCTATGTGAAGTCATGCTTGTAAAATTAGCCACCAAAGCTACACAAAACAGAGACTAATACTTCATTCACACATTTAACAATGACATAGTTAAATTTAAGACTAAGATTAGGTACTTTTCTGAGGAACAGCCAGACAGATTTCCAGAGTGGTTTTACCAGCTTGCAATCCCACCAACAATGGAAGAGTGTTCCTCTTTCTCCACATCCTTTCCAGAATCTACTGTTACCTGGGTTTTTAATCTTAGCCATTCTGACTGGTGTGAGGTGGAATCCTGATTAGCATTGTTTTGATTTGCATTTCCCTGATGACTAAGGATGTTGAACATTTCTTTAGGTGTTTCTCAGCCATTCGATATTCCTTCGTTGAGAATTCTTTGTTTAGCTCTGTACCCCATTTTTAATAGGGTTATTTGGTTCTCTGGAGTCTAACTTTTTGAGTTCTTTGTACATATTGGATATTAGCCCTCTATTGGATAGAGGATTGGTAAAGATCTTTTCCCAATCTGTTGGTTGCCATTTTGTCCTATTGACGGTTTCCTTTGCCTTACTGAAGCTTGGCAATTTTATGAGGTTCCATTTGTCTATTGTTGATCTTAGATCATACACTATTGGTGTTCAGTTCAGGAAATTTTCCCCTGTGCCATTGTGTACAAGGATCTTCCCCACTTTCTCTTCTACTAGTTTCAATGTATCTGGTTATATGTGGAGGTCCTTGATCCACTTGGACCTGAGGTTTGTACAAGGATATAAGAATTGGTAGATTTGCATTCTGACATGCTGACTGCTAGTTGAAACAGCACCATTTGTTGAAAATTCTGTCCTTTTACCACTGGATGGCTTTAGCTACTTTGTCAAAGATCAAGTGCCCATATGTGTATGGGTTCATTTCTAGGTCTTCAATTCTATTCCATAGATCTACCTGCCTGTCTCTGTACCAGTACTATACAGCTTTTATCACTATTGCTCTATTGAACACCTGAGGACCCTGCTATACAGCTCCTAGGTATATTCCCGAAAGATGCTCCAAAATATAACAAGGATACATGCTCCACTATGCTCATAGCAACCTTATTTATAGTAGCCAGAAGTTAGAGAGAACCCAGATGTCCTTCAACAGAGGAATGGATACAGAAAATGTGGTACATTTATACAATGGAACACTATTCAGCTATTAAAAACAATGAATTTATGAAATTCTTAGGGAAATGTTTGGAACTAGAAAATGTCATCCTGAGTGTGGTGACCCAATAACAAAAGAACACACATGGTATATACTCACTGATAAGTGGATATTAGCCCAGAAGCTCAGAATATCCAAGATAAAATTCACAGACTACATGAAACCCGAGAAAAAGGAAGACCAAAGTGTGGATGCTTAGTCCTTCTAAGAAGGGGGAACAAAATACTCATGGGAGGAAATACGGAGTCAAAGTGTGGAGCAGAGACTGAAAGAAAGGCCATCCAGAGACTGCCCCTCCTGGGGATCCATCCCATTTACAGTCACCAAACCCAGGGACTATTGTGGATGCAAGAAGTACTTGCTGACAGGAGCCTGATATGGCTGTCTCCTAGGAGGCTCTGCCAGAGTCTGACAAATACAGATGCAGATGCTCACGGCTAACCATTAGACTGAGCATAGGGTCCCCAATGGAGGAGTTAGAGAAAGGAATAAAAAAGATGAAAGGTTTTTCAAACCCATAGGAAGAACAACAATATCAACCAACCAGACCCCATCCCCAAGATATCCCAGGGACTAAATCATCAAACAAAAAAAGAGTACACATATAGTGACCCATGGCTCCAGCTGCATATATAGCAGAGTGCTGCAGGCCAGCTGATCTGGGCCTTCCTCAACCCGCAGGAGAAACAGGGTCTTAGTCAGGTCGACAAGGCGTAGGCGAAGAAATGATGGCAGAGACAACACATGAAGTACAGGATCTGAATGTATTTCTTAAAAATGCCATCAGACTTTTACAGTCATTGCAAAGAGAAATGGTAAATCTGGCAGCTCAGCAGTTAAGGTACATCTGAGGCCATCTAAAACACAGTGGGTCTAAAGCAGCAGCTATCTTCTCTGGACTGGTGCTGCATCCCCGGGGCCCAAGCGCTCTAGGCCCAGGGGACTGTGGACTGCATGAATCTGAGTCCTAATCCATCTAAGTTCTGGTTCTAGTCTGAGCGCCAGTGCGAGTCCCAGCTCAAGTGCCAGTCCCGCGTGCGAGTCCTTCTATACAAAGTGAAAAGCAGGCTTAAGTAGCATACAGCAAGCAGGGCAGATGACAAGAGTCACGTAGGCAGGCGGGGGTTACAGCAATGGGCGCAAGACTTAGGTCAAGTAGGCAAGTGTCAGTAGGGTCTGGTAGCTAGGTGTGAAGTAGGCAGAAGAAGAGTGGAGCCCTCTCTGTTGAGGCTATTTTGGATTTCCTATGCTAATTCTCTGGTTCTGCTGGAGGCAATGACTAGGAGATTCCGATCTAACACTTCTAGCTAATGTCCTTGAGTGGAAGCCCTTCATTACTCTCTAGTATGTAAAACATTTCTAGCTATTGTGAACTATTTATTGTGGGACTGCCCTAAGGAATGTGCTTGACCTCTGTTGCTAGCTCTGGCAAGGAAGATTCTTTGAGAGAAATTCCAAGCTATGGACAGCTTGGTATTAAACTAGGATAGATTGGAAATTTTGTGCTGGCCAGGAAACAATGCCCAATCTTAGCCATTTACGAATCATTTATTGGGGTACCTTTATGCCTAAATAAGAAGGCGTGTTGACGATTGGAAAGACTAATCTGGAACACGTCTGAGTTAGGAGATACCAGCGACTGTCTGAATATCCAGGAGGCACAGAACTCCTTTTGGATCCTTATTGCCTCTAATCCTAATCAGGCCTTTACCACTGATATTTTGGATTTGACTGGAGTAGATGAGTGGGCGTAGCAGCAGAGGATGGCCTTGTGGGTCAACAATGGGATGAGAGGCCCTTGGTCATGTGATGGCTTAATGCCCCATTTAGGGGAATTCAATTGAGAGGAGGCAGGAGTGGGTGGGAGGGTGAGGGAACACCCTCATAGAAGCAGGGGGAAGGGAATGGATACTGCGTTGCCCGAGGGAAAATGGGGAAAGGGGATAATATTTGAAATGTAAATAAAGAAAATATCCAAAAGGAAAAAAGATTCAGCAGAGAAAAACATGGGAAAAATAAAAATATCTATAAATTTAATTTAGGACATTGACTATTGTGCTCATAGAGTCCACTCTCTATTTCCTTATATCACAACACACAAACACACACACACACACACACACAGACAGACACACAGACATACACACACACACATACCACTCTTCTACATGTGGACTATTTCACAAGAAGGGTTGTCAAAATTATAAATTTCTGTGGAAAGTTATTTTTCTTCAGTAGTATATTCACAGCTAAGTTGTCCACACCTCAATAAATAACTGCACACCTTTCTTTATGCATGTACCCAAATTTAACTCAGTAGTTTATATATATGAAAGTAAAAGAGAGACTTTTTGATTAGAGGAAAGTTTTGAGGTGGAGTGGGAAGTATGCAAGGGAGGGAAATGGGCGTGAATACACTGAATACATGTCTGGAATTGTCAAAGAATAAATAAATACATGCTATTAAAATTAATATAAATTCTTTCTTAACATATAGGTCAGCCATTTTCCACCCTCACACTATAAGAGTGTCTTCCTTTGAAATGGTACCTTTTCCCACTTTTATCTCTTGCAGACACTCCATTTTACTTTGTAATATGGAGTATTAATTCTCTACTTTTAATTCTCTGAAAAACAATGTTCTTGCTTTGTATCATAGATGCATCAGAATTGCATAATCAATGCCAATCATAAAGAGTCCCAGAGATTGACACATCTTTTCTGCTCCTTTTCTCCCCCCCCCCCATAGTTTAACATGTATGAGAATTCATGATATTCATCCAAGGCACTATCATTGTTCTATTGGTTTCTAACTTAGCAATTTCTCCTCAAAGGCCAATCTCAAAAAAATAAAAAACCAGAAAGATTTTCTTGTAATATTTCAGACATAACTCCATGAGATCAAAGAATTATATTCTTTTTTAAGAGACTGACAGGGTGAAGTACACAATATATTCTCTGCAACTGATTTGGGAAAACAGTAAGTTGAAGAAAACTGAATGTCTTCCAAATTTCCCCATGGGTAAGTATTTTTTTTATTAGATATTTTCTTTATTTACATGTTATATTTCCCAGTTTCGCCTCCAAAACAAAAAACAACAACAAGAACAAACCTCTGTTCCCTCCCCACTCCCCTGCTTGCCACCCCACCCTCTCCCGCTTACTGGCCCTGGCATTCCAAGAGACTGACAGGGTGAAGTACACAATATATTCTCTGTAACTGATTTGGAAAAACAGTAAGTTAAAGAAAACTGAATGTCTTCCAAGACTCCCCATGGGTAAGTTTTTTCACTTTGTTAATAGAAATTATGTCTGTTGCAGTCAGCATTCTAATAGCATTACAAATACTGACCCGCTTTTGGAAAAGCCCATGACTGGGACGTGTGTCAAGATATTACACCATGGCAGAACCTTGTTGAGAAGCCAAATCCCAACTTCCTGACAGCAAATGAAATAGAAAAAGAAGAAACAAGTTTCCTGTAAAACATCTCAAATTCATGTCCTCAGTGATCAAAATATTTACTACATCTATTACATTTATTCCTACCCCTTATCTTCAACTGTCTTAATTGAGTTGTTCACAATACTATCTAGGTGTAGCCCTCTGATATTTGCACAACAGGAAACGCAAAGAGCAAGAGCAGCAGCTGTCTTCTCTTCTCTTGCTCTGCCTCCTCTCCTTCCCACTTCATGAACCACATGCCAGGGCTTTAAACCACTTTTTTCTCATACTTTAATTCTCATGTTTAATAAGAATACAATGCATAGAAGGTAAATAGAAAAATGGATAGGTAGACAGATAGGCAGACAAAGACAGGATGAACTCTATTTGAATGGCATGGAGATTAGACCAACATAGAACATGTGAACAGCTTAAGATGACTGCTTTACAGGAAAATGCCCGAGTAAACAACATGTTTTAACATAGATAGATAAATTACATAACTTACGACAATCATTCTCAGGAACTAGAAATACTAGAGAAGTTGGGCCATGGATACAATTTGATGCTATAATCCTTTCCTACCATGCACAAGACCCTAGGCTTATTCTCTAACACTAAAAAAAAATCCTCAAATTATTATACCCAAATACATCCTGGTTAGGGTTCTGTAAATTAACAAATAAAGACATACCAGAAAGAAATTTAGGAACACTAAAATGTTTTTAATTGCTACTGTATAAAAGCTATTCAGAGCAGCTCTAATCTAATTTTTTCCTGAACAAGACCATAAAAACATAAAAACTAAAACATATAAATTTCATGGACTGATATGTGAGATTGATAGAGAAAGACAAAGAGGAACATCTAAATGAAGTCAGAAATAACATATACTGTTAGAAGCAAATTGGAATTTTTGAAACTTAGTGACAAGTTTCACATCAGAGGATCCTTGAGTGATAAGTTTCACATCAGAAGATCCTTGTAATATGACATATGTGGAAACTCACTTAATAATTCTCTTTCAAAATGCTGAAACAGAATCACAATCTGAAAGCCACCTCAACAATAATGAAGAGAGACTCGAAGCTTTGGATAATTAATAAATTTGGTCAATGTTAGTTAAAATGGAGGAATAATTTAAAATAGTACTTGGAACAATATTCTAAATGTTATAATTTCTACAGAAAATTAGATCATATTTAGATAGGTAGATATATATATACATATATAGATAGATAGATAGATAGATAGATAGATTATAAAGTATAAAACCTTTCAAGTTGAAAAGCATTGGCTCAAATTTGCATATTTTGGATAAGAAATGGGAGCATCCTTATAGGAGTTAATTGACTAGTACTAGATTAGAGGTTGAATGAACATAACTGAGACCTTGAAATCTAAGTCCAGTGATTTTTTTTTTGTGGTTTTATTTAAGCTTTCTTTAAATCTATAGAATAATGTCAGAAATGCCTCTTTAAAATACTTCTCTGAAGAAGGCAGAGTTTCACATTGGCTTACCCATCCAATCCCTGACTATCTTCCTGTATGTAGTCAGCATTCTCATTCAGTTCACAAACTCAACACATCTGCACTCCAAGCATTCCAGGCCTTTTGGGCAATATTTTATAGACACAGACTTCTCTCTCACTTCCAAGAGTTGCTGCAGTTTTCAATATGAAAAAAGAAAGAGAAATCTTAATTAAAACCCCAGGCCTTACAAAACCTTGCAAAGGAAGGGAATGGCATTTATTTATTCTGACATCACAAAAAAACTTCTCTTACACATTTTCCATTCCTATGCTCTGGACATCTTCTATTACCTTTTGTCTTTTTTGTAACTCAAAAAGCAAAATTCAAGTTGGTATTTCTCATAGACCCTAATAATATAAGCTCTGAGTACAAACCCCACATGGGCTCGCCCATGAACACTTGCAACAAGGTTATTTCAGGCAACTTAATGACCCAATGGCTCAGCAATCAAATCAATTGCTCAGTACCTGACCTTTAACTAGAGAAAAATCTATATTCCTGACAAATCAGACCTCTTTACAGTCTTCCACACAAAAAGCAAAAGAAGATAAAAAGACTCTAGAGCCTGAGCCACTGTCAGAAAAAAAAAACCTACTTTATAATTTAATATAACATATTACTTATTTTCCCCACAAATGTATCAATACACCTACAGATTCACTTTCAAAGATAACTGTCATAGGACTACAGATACACAAAGAACTCAAAAAAATCTCTTATTTCATTAAACACACATTGTTTGTAAGTGTTACAGAATATGGACTCACCACACTACTTCAGCCATAGTGTGTATCTGTATGATGATTTTCCTGAATAGTTATTTTCTCCACACCAAAATATGAAAAATATGGTCCATGTTATCAAAACATACTGTCATGTATTATTTTATCTGATGAAAGTGAGTACAGCACATCTTGGTCATTGAACAGTGACCAAGATGCAACTATTGAGCACAAAGTACATTGTTCAAAACTGTCATAAAGAAATTGTCTTTTTAAAATTATTTTATTTATATCCCAAAGTGTCCCCCTTTCCTGGTCTACCCTACCTGAG
>NC_045030.1:64917788-64930299 GCF_008632895.1 Mastomys coucha | reverse complement strand
GCTCACACCCACCAGCATCCCTCTTCCCTGGGTCATCAAGTTTCCACAGGATTAAGTGCATCCTCTCCCACTGAGGCCAGACAAGGCAGTCCTCTGCTATACACGTGCCCAGGGCCAGGAACTAGCTAGCCCATACATACTCCTTGGATTTTGACTTAGTCTCTGGGAGCTCTAAGGAGTCCAGGTTAGTTGACACTTCCTATGGAGTTGCAATCCCCTTCAGCTGCTTCAGTCCTTCCTCTAACTCTTCCTTATTGGTCCCAACTTCAATCCAATGGTTGGCTGAAAGTATCTGCATCTGTGTCATTCAGGTGCTTGTAGAGACTCTCAGAGGACAGCCATGCCAGGCTCCCATCTAAATGTATAATATGGACTCAGTAATAGTATCTGGATTTGGTGTACATGCCTAGGATGGGTCCCAAGTTTCTGCTCACTGGGTGGCCTTTCTTTGAGTATCTGCACCATTTTTGTCCCTGCATTCCCTTTAGACAGGAAAAATTCTGAGTTAAAAATTTTGAAGATGGCTGGGTGGCCCCTGCCTCAAATGGGGTCTTTGTTTATCTGCTGGGGGTGAATGGCCAAGAAGCACCTAAAGAAACATTCAGTATCTTTAATCATCAGGGAAATGCAAATCAAAATGACCCTGAGATTCCACCTCACACCACTCAAAATGACTAAGATAAAAACTCAAGCGACAGCACATGCTGGCAAGGTTGTGGCAGTGGGCTTCACACACTCACACACACAAAAAAAACAAAAGTTTAAAAATTCTTTCTCTAAACATTATTTTATTCTTTAGGATTTCCTCCATCCTCTGTAAACTGAAAGTGTAACTGGTTTTCTAGTATACTCTTATTTCCATTTAAGCCTCTAAATTTAGAAAGAAAGAAATCACCTTGTATCATATTTGAATGAGTCATAAGATTATCGTTCATTAATTAGCATTTAAGATGTCAATGTATATATGACTGGAAAACTGACCCTGACAGTTTGTTGTCCTGGTGCTCTCCAGCTGCCAGGCACAACAGTCTCTAGAATACTGAACACGCTAATGGAGGTGCCACAATGATGCACTGTGGCAGTTAGGAGCAGAACATTAAGCACAGAGTTCTTCAAGTATTTAGTTGTAGACAAATATCTTCAATCCTAATAAAGAAGGAACAAAATGCCTCAACATCTCATTGTAACAGTTCATAGCATTAAATGCCCCAAACCAACATTGTAAAGGTGAAAGAACAATGTGTCACATAAAAAACCAAGAGAATGTATAACATTTTATACTCTGTAGTCAAATTAATATACTACTTTCTGTTTCAGTTAAACTTGCTCATTTGAATGTGACTATGTCTTTCATAATAATTTGTGTGCATATTAAAATACAAATGTACACAATTATTACCATATAATATATTTAACATTCAGTCAATTAAAGTATCTCTTGGTATAAACCCCTTGTTACTATCTACATTATGGAGACAGAGACTGAGAAAGAAACAGAAAGAGAGTAGAAGACTGTCAAAGAGAATTTGAGAGTGAGAGCAGCTGTTCAGGACTATAATTGAAACCTAACAGGATGTTTCATTGCCATCCAGATATGATCTAATTCCATCAATAATTTTATATGAGTAAAATGCTTTATATTCTATTAATTCTGAAAATGTTCAGTTTATAATATTTTTCCAATATGCTCTATAAAGCCAATAAATCATGTCATTTTCCATTTTCCATTTCTTTATTTAATCAGCTTGTGAATAACGAGGAGCATTATGAAGTGGCAGTACAATCTTGAATACACATAGAAACAGACAGCACCACAAATCTGCCTGCCTATTACTTTCAGTGAAGCTAAAATTAAAAGTGGCTCTTATTTTAAAAAATTACTTCATATTATAGCTTCAAAGAATGTATAGGATAGCTCAGAGAATTACTTAATTATTCATGAAGTTCACAATAACAAATATAGCATAGAATTTGTCTGCCCATAGGAAGGGAGATTCAGATCTTATAATGCCCATGAGTTCATAATTGAGAATTATTGTAGGATGATAAGAAAAATTAAGAGAAAGTTCATTAAAGAAAGGGTGGGACTGATCTAAGCAAGCATAAGAATGCCTTTCACATACATTATTTCAAGAGTTTTCAACTATATTCGAGTTGTATTTAGTTGTTATATATTTTTATTTAGCTTTATTTAGTTGTCAATGTATTATACACATATATAACATATATTTTATACATATATGTATGTAAATAGATCTTCAGTCATAACTTCCATCTTCTAGTAATTTGCCAAAATGACACGGAATAAAAAGAAACTGATATTTGTTTTCTAAGCCTCTTACTAAAGGTTCCTCTTTGGTCATGTCTAAATGAATCAATAAGAAAGGTAGCCGGGCGTGGTGGCGCAGGCCTTTAATCCCAGCACTTGGGAGGCAGAGGCAGGCGGATTTCTGAGTTCAAGGCCAACCTGATCTACAGAGTGAGTTCCAGGACAGCCAGGGCTACAGAGAAACCCTGTCTTGAAAAAACAAAAAAACAAAAAAACAAAAAACCAACCAACCAACCAACCAAACAAACAAACAAAAGGTAATATCAGGCTGGGGAGATATTTCAGTAGCTAAGAGCACTGGTTGATCTTCCAGAGGTCCTGGGTTCAATTCCCAGCACCCACTTGGCAGCATAAGTGACTATAACTCCTGTTCCAGGAGATCTGACACTTTCACTTTCACACAGACATACATACAGTCAAAACACCAATGTACATAAAATAAAAATAAATAAAATTTTAAAATGGAGATGGTAAAAATTTTAAAAAATGAAAAATGATATTGTGGTCATTGAGTACACAGGTCTACTCAAAAAGGAATATCTTGCAAATGACCCCAAGAATGTCAGTGGTATTTTAAACAAGGAAGAGTTTGAGTTGTTTAGATATACCTCAACTGAAGAATGGATAAAGAAAATTTGGTTCATCTACACCATGGAATACTACTCAGCTATTAAAAACAAAGGCATCATGAGTTTTGCAGGCAAATGGATGGAACTTGAGACTATCATCCTGAATGAGGTAACCCAGTCCCAAAATACATGCATTGCATGTAATCACTTATAAGCAGAAATTAGCCATAAAATATTAACTATAAAGTACAGGATACCCAGGCTATACCCCATAGGCCCAAAGAAACTAAACAAGAAGGAAGGCACAAGAAAGGAAGCTTGAATCTCACTTAGAAGGGAGAATAAAATAGTCATGAGAAGCAGATGGAGTGAGGGAACTAGGTAGGAGAGGAGACAGAGAGGGGAATGGGGGGACTGCTCAGGATCAGGTGTGGGGATGGAAAAAAACACATGGACAGATGGCCATGAGAATAAATGGAAAACTGCAACTGATAGGGTGGGGAGGAGGGGCATCTCCAGTACTTGACAGGGACCTGGGATAAGGGAGACACCCAAGAATCAATAGGGGTGACCATAGCTGTGACTCACAGCATTAGGGATATGGAACCTGAAGAGGCCACCACCTGTAGCCAGGCAAGAATCCCAGTGGAATGATAGGAACACCAACCCAATCACAAAACTTCAACCAAATATTTATCCTATCTACAAAAATTGCAGGTATGGGTGATGCAGCAGAGACTGAGGGAATGGCCAACCAATAATGGGCCCAACTTGAGACCCATCCCATTGGCAAGTCCTAATCGCAGACAGTATTAATAATACTGCATTAAGCTTACAGATATGAGTCTAGCATTCCTGTGCTCTGAGAGTCTCCACCCAGCAACTGACTCAGGCATATGTAAACATCCCCAGCCAAACAGTGGATAGAGCTTGAACTCCACAGGAAGGCTAACAGGGTCAACTAACTTTGACTCTTGGGGCTCTCAGAGATTGAACCTCCAACCAAAGAGCAAACATGGGCTGGACCTAGCTCCTATCACCCTGCACATATATAGCAGATGTGCAGCTTTGTCTTCCTGTGGGTTCCAAACAACTGGAACAGGGGCTATCCCAAAAGCTGTTGTTTGTACATGGGCTATGTTCTACTAGCTGGGCTGTCTTGTCTGGCCTCAGTAGGAGAGGAAGTGCCTAGCCTCAGGGAGACTTGAAATGCCAGGGTGAGAGTATATCCAGGCTGGGCCCACTCACTCAGAGAAAGTGGGGAGGGATTAAGGGAAGAGATGACTGTGACTAGAAGGGGGGCATAGTGAATAATAATAATAATAATAATAATAATAATAATAATAATAATGTTTGAGTTGTTGGACAATCAAGTCACACAAACTCCCAAACTAGACAGGCTATTGCAAACTTTCATGGTTATACTCTAGGACTTGATGGTAATATCCTATTGCTGAAGAGACAACATACTTGAATCATGTAGTATAGTAAAATGAAGGCAGTAATTATTTAGAAGCTTCTTTCCTACTGGCTAACCTTCATAACTCTCAAAAAAATGCTATGCCAGTTATCAGAAGAGAAAAGCAATCATCAATCTTATGAATCCTGAGAGCCACAGTAATGACCCACCAAACATGAAATACCTCTACTGTAAAATGACACAAATTCAATTGGAATAACCAATCACTTTTTATTAATTTAAGGTATAGCCAATGACATGGAACCCACACCTGATATTATCAATAAGAACAAGAATCTGTGGCGATGTCAGTCAGGAGTCCTAGGAGAAAAACTGCTACTATTTATTCTTCTAAGTTGTCATAGCAATAAAATGACTTAATTTTTCATTACTATACAAAGAGTGCATTGCTGAACCCTAATCAGAGATGCTTCTTCTTGCAGTACATGTCAGTTAACATGGAGACCCACAACCAGTCAATGTACATAGAATCCAAGACTTCAGAGTGCTCAGCCATAAGTGGAACAGCTATGTCATACCTCTTAAGGTCCACTTAAGTGTCAATGGACATTTAGGTTGAGTGTGATGGTTCTAAGAGCCAGAGATTGAGGATGACTTCAAGCAAACAGTATATTCAGGACACAATAGGGTACATGCATATTTGAACTCAAAGAGACTGTGATGCCAGATCCAAGACCTTCACGAGCTCAAGCAAGACCAAAGAAAACAAAACAAAAAAAATGGAGGAGAGAGGAGTAAAAGTTCTACCCATAGGTAAGGAACTACCAGCATTGTATTGTTGCTAGGAGAGGGAAATTCCATTTTGTTCAATGGAATGATACTTGGTATATCTCCTCTCCAGGGCTGTGTTCACATTCAAAAGTGTTCAGCCAACATAAACTGGACTTGATGGATCAAAATACAGAAAAATATGCATAAAGTTGATTAGGCAATAAGAGGGAAGGGAGATTTGGGAGAATTTCAAGAACCAGATGAATATAATTAAAATGTACTGCATTGAATTCTCAAATTAATAAAAGTATAATTTTTTTTTAAAAAAAGAGTAAGCTTCTTGTGAAGACATTCAATGTACTAAACATACTAAGCACTCTAAAAGCTAATGTTATTTCCTAAAACATATGAAGAAAAATGATTGACAGGACAGGGGACGGAAAGAAAAAAAAAAAGTCAAGCAATGTTCCACTGATGTATCAGTCTGCCCCACCAATAGATGTGCACTTTGTGAGAAGGAATACAAGGGAGCTTTGGCTGCTGAATCCTATTCTCTATGAATTCATGACATAATCAGTGTAAAGGCAAGAAAACAAACAAGCAAAAATACATTATGTAGCATAAAAAATGGTTTTTTAGAGTAAAACTATGGTGCCTTCTACTCTAAATAATATTTAAGGAAAAAAAATATAACAACCACAGCTTAACAATTGATTTCTTTCACTTAAAGAGACATCTGAGTTGATTTCACTAGTATGAGTACTCAAAACGAGTCAGAGGTTAGAACATCTTGTTTGACATCTCTCAACATGCCTCTCCAATTCAATAGCTCAAATGGTAATGTCAGCTTCAGACACAAGAGCATTCTAGTCAACAGGAGAAGATCAAAAGTGTTAAGAATTCTGTGAACCTTTCCAGATGCTACACAGTTTAATTCTGTTATGTCCCATTGGTCATAATTGAATCACGGGGCCACTTAACTTGCTTGGGATGCCATGGAATAAACTTGTCAGGGAGCTCTGTGACCAACTAACAGCTAGTTGGCCATGTAAGCAGGTGAGAAATGACACTGAAAGCTGATCAGCAGCCTCTGTCAGAATAACACACGCTCTGTGAAGCTTAAGTAGCCACCCTACTATGGCAAAGAGACTATGAATCCACGTGAATATCAAGAGTTTATACAGAGAGCAGTGCATCTCTAAGATGAATGTAAGAAATAAAAGTGGAGACATATGAGTTGCATGTAACTTGGTGGCAAACTGATTTTACATTAACCCTCAAACTATAGCACATTTTAAAACATTACATGGAATAGAGAAGCATAATGTTTTCTGCATCTATGCGGAAGAAAATTACCCTTTATCTTCTAATATCTGCTCCCTTACAACACAGAAGTGTCCCTTCATAAGACAAAGGATTCCCTTTTCATTTTGAATCCCTGAGCAATGAGAATGAGGTATTGGCAAAATGGGGCTTGCAGATTTAAATCTAAGGATTGCAATTGGTTTATTAATATATCTTTGTTGAAGAATCCCCATCAAAAGAATTGTATTTAAAACAGTTATGCGGAGAAAGTAATATGCAGAAATTTTATTGTTCTGTAAGTACACACAATATAGTATAGTAATGTTACAGAGACAATGATTGCATGGGTAGAAGGAGTTAATATGCAATTGAAAGTACATCTCCTAGCTACATAATGAAACAGTAGAAAGTAATCATTATTTAAAAGTGCATGGCATAGGCAAAATGAATAGGGTCATTTTCATAATGTCTTTGTGGGTTATGAGCCAAATCTTTTCTGAGACTGAAAAAATGAAAATGAAAGAGTTCCTCAGTATCCTAAAGCTTCTCTCATATGGAACTTCACAATTAGCCAGGGACAATTGCCAATTGTTTTTAAACTACCTGCATCTTTGCACTCTAAAATAAGGTGTTTCCCAGAAACAGATGCTGTCAGCATTGCAAAGACAATTCTTTTTGAGTGCATCAATTCCTAACTCCAAGGTGAGAAAACTGAGGGTTAAAAGCATGGGAAATGTTTCCAAGGTCACACATAGAGAGAGGGATAGAGAGTAACCTGAAGTACAGTGCTACTTTTAGCCTCCAGCACCATCAAATTCTTATTTATTGTTCTTAGATATCAAATTTCTTATACCAAATACATGAAATCTGAAATGTAGGAGTCTGAAAATGTGTTCTTCAACAAAATTCAACACAACCCTAATCTGGATTTCTGTCTGTGAGGCCATCTAGTTATACAGCAAGAAGAATGAATTGAAACAATAAAAAGTACACTTCAAATAACTGTGACAACAGAGAAAGCTGTGCCATCATATAGTCCTTTGTATAATATAAGATAAGAAATAGAATGCCACTGGAAGTAAGCACAGTTGCAATGCCCAGAAGTTAAGAATTTAGAGAATACGATGCTAAAAGCACCAGTAGTCCCTTATTGTTCAGGATTACTTCCCTTTTTCAAACGCTATATGAGTAATGGTAATGTTTAAAATTTATTTATTTATGAAATATCTAAAGGAATCAAGATTTTAAAAAAAAGAAAAGGTGGAGCTGGACAGACAGTGTAGAAGTTAAGAGCATTGATTCCCAGCAACCACATAGTGGCTCACAGCCATGGAATGGGATCAGATGCCCTTTTCTGATGTGTTTGACGATAGTGGCAGAGTACATTATAATAAAATAAATAAATCTAAAGAAAAGAAAAACAAACAAATAACAAAAAAAGAAAAGGCATTTAATATTTCTGTTTTTTCTTTTGTTTTGCTTTTTGGGTTTTAGACCTGATTACAATTGTGTAATTTCATGAAATACTTTTTTAAAAAATAATATTAAAAGTTCCTTAAAATCAGCTTCATAGTATATACTTGAGGAAATTAAACTGTTTTATAGTCATATGAATATTAGTGCATCTGAATCTGATCTAAGAAGACTGAAACACAGTCAATCACTTGGTCTATGGTAATCACTTGGGCTGCTTTCACACACACACACACACACACACACACACACACACACACACACACAGTGACCTACTGATGGCCCATGTGTCACTGCTGTCGATGCCTGGGGCTTTACGATGTGTTAGTTAAAAGGAGGCAATGCATAATTGTGAGATATTTTATTATAGGAAAGAGAAAAAGAGGCTGGCCATGTGGAAAGAAACAAAGGAGAGGAAGAAGTGGAAAAGAGGAGAGAGAGAGAAAGGGAGAGGGAAAGAGAGGACAAGAGGAAGCAAGAGAGCAAGAGAGGAAAGCAAGATAGAGGGGAGGGGGCAAACAGGCCCCTTATATTGTGGGAGGTGAGGCTATCTGTATGTGGGGCGGGCCATGTCTAGCTGTGGTAGGGTCCAGCTAGAATGCTGGGAGCTTGGGGCATTGTCTACCTGACAGAACACACATCTCCTGCGGGGGTGTGTGAGAGGGGAGCTATGAGAGGTTTTGACTGAAACAGGAGCCAGGTACCTAGGAGTCATGGCCAAACTCCATTTGTCTTTTGCAGGCAGAAATTGCCCACTGGGATTTTGGAGTTCCAGACCTATACTTGACTGGGCCCAGGTTGCCTGAACAGACCATTGCCCCACAACCTACTACTTCAAAAAGAGGTAAACATGACACTGAGTATTTCTCTTAAAAAAAAAATTCAACTCATTTGCTTCTTTTTCATATCCTGAAAGGCAAGTGTTCTTCAAGGATCTGTGCATAACGACAGGTTTCATTTTACAGAGACTTAAAAGTGTACAACTGCTAAAATTACTACTAAAAATATACATCACAAGAGAATTTCAATTACTTACAAAAGAAACAATAAGAAGGTAAAGAAATGAAAAAAAAGGAAGAAAAGAACAAGAAGAATCTTTTTAAAAGGTTTTATATCCTGAATATCTCAGCAGTACAACGATGACCTGGAAGACAGAAAATTGGAGATTTGAGTTCTGCAATTACTCCATGAAACATTTTAATTTAACTTTCTTACAGCAGAAAGTGAAGCAGAAATCAACAATATGCCTGAGTGAAAAATAAAGAACAAGAAATCTGGAAATAACCAGCAATCAGAGTTCATATAGCAAAGCTAAGTATGTGATATTCCTGGTGAGTTCACTTTAAGAGCCAAGGGTTCTCTTCCTGCAATAGTTCTATTTATGGGCCAGAGGCCAAAATTATTAGGATTCCAGTAGCTGTCATAACATTTTGCTCCCATGGCATACTTTTCACACAATGCAATACAAGCCTAGAATCCCAGTGTTCACCAACCCCTATCATGCAATGGCTCAGAGCATTTTCTTCAGGGGGGAGTCAATTATAAAAAGAAAGCTCTGAAGTAACACCCCACCACAGAAGACTTTATTTGAAATAGAACTTTAAAACTTAAAGACTTTTGAGTGACTCCTATTAATTAATAATGAGAGGCTAAACCAAATACATGCTAGTTTACAGAATGAAGGAAAAAGGCATTTGCATCTAGCCCTATTGGAATGTAAAAAAGCAACAAAAAGTTACCCTGCTGTTGTTTCACTGGACCAAATTGTAGAGGAACTTATGCCTCAGGATATTGTCAAAGTTGCAAATGAAACACTCAGGAAAAATCACTGATAAGTGGCACTTATAGTAGAGAACAGTAAATACAAAGGTATCCAGTTTTTAGAGGAACCAGAAAATGACACCACGAAAGAGATATCATCTAAAACCAGATGTTCCCGTCTAAGGCTAAGCCTTTTGAGAATCAGCACAAAAATCTTCCAACTAAAAATATATGGTGTTCACTTAGATTCCTGGGGGTAATGAATCAATATCCAAAGTTGCTGAAGCAATGTATTTCAGATATTTCTTTTCTTTGTATTTCCTTCCTTTCAGCTCTTTTGCTTTCTTCCTTTCTTTGTATTAATTTCCTTTTAAACTTTGAAATTTGTATACATTAGCTATACAAAATAGAGGGTTTCATATTCATGACTATTATCTTTCAATAATAATTATAAATATAAACAATCCTTTTTTCATTCACTAATTAAAGACATAGATTCCCTGACTTAATTAACTATAAGCCTCAAGAAATGTGTCTCACTGGCAAAGATAAAGATAGACTAAACATAAAAGAATGGAAGAAGGTATTATGAATAAATGGAACATGAAATCATGAAGAAACTATACTAATATCCAACAAAACAAGCTTTAAACCAAAAGCAGTTTAGAAGACCAAAAGATCACTACATATTAACAATGAGAACATCTAATAAAGAAGATATAACTACAACCCCCTCACTCTGTGCCTCACCAAGTCCTCAAGCAGGGTCTCTTCAGTCAGCTAAGTAGAGGATGGCTCAACTGCTCCCTGACAGAGCTATTTAAAGATGTGCTGGTGTACACATTTTGGGCTTATTCGAGGAAGAGGTAGGACAGGTTGCACCCATAGCAAAAGCCTCACTAACTAGAGATCGCTTCCACAGACGCTTCAGCAAGAGTTTGGGACCACGGAGGAGGGCGCTCCAGGCAACAACGCGGCAGACGCCATTATCCTCAGCTTCTCCGCTGCATGGACATCGCTGGGCTCGGCTTCCACTCGATTGCAGCCTATTGGTGGATCCATTTAATTCAAGAAAATGGAGACTGAACAGCCAGAATAAACCTTCCCCAACACCAAAACCAATGGTGAATTTGGTAAATGCCCTGCAGAAGATATGGAAGAGAAACAAGCCTTTAAAAGATCTAGAAATACTGATGAGATAGTTGAATTGCACATTTTGCTTCAGAGCAAGAATGCTGGGGCAGTGATTGGAAAAGCAGGCAAGAATATTAAGGCTCTCAGTAAAGACTACATTGTCAGTATTTCAGTCCCAGACAGCAGTGGCCCCGAGCGCATACTGAGTATCAGTGCTGATATTGAGACGATTGGAGAAATTCTGAAGAAAGACATCCCTACCTTGGAAGAGGGCCTGAAGTTGCCATCACCCACTGCAACCAGCCAGCTCCCACTCGAATCTGATGCTGTGGAATGCTTAAATTACCAACATTATAAAGAAAGTGACTTTGACTGCGAGTTGAGACTGTTGATTCATCAGAGTCTGCCAGGTGGAATTATTGGAGTTAAAGGTGCTAAAATCAAAGAACTTAGAGGAAACACTCAGACAGCAATCAAGCTTTTCCAGAAGTGCTGCCCTCATTCTACTGACAGAGTTGTTCTTGTTGGAGAAAAACCTGATAGGGTTGTAGAATGCATCAAGATCATCCTTGACCTTATATCTGAGTCTCCCATCAAAGGACTTGCACAACCTTATGATCCCAACTTTTATGATGAAACCTATGATTATGGTGGTTTTACAATGATGTTTGATGACCGCCGAGGACGGCCTGTGGGATTCCCCATGAGGGGAAGAGGTGGTTTTGACAGAATGCCTCCTGGTCGGGGTGGGCGTCCCATGCCTCCTTCCAGAAGAGATTATGATGATATGAGCCCTCTTCGAGGACCTCCTCCACCACCTCCTGGTCGAGGTGGCCAGGGTGGCAGCAGAGCCCGGAATCTTCCTCTTCCTCCTCTACCACCACCCAGAGGGGGAGATCTAATGGCTTACGACAGAAGAGGAAGGCCTGGAGATTGCTATGATGGCACAGTTGGGTTCAGTGGTGATGAAACTTGGGACTCTGCAGTTGACACATGGAGCCCATCAGAATGGCAAATGGCCTATGAACCACAGGGTGGTTCTGGATATGATTATTCTTATGCAGGGGGTCGTGGCTCATATGGTGATCTTGGTGGACCTATTTTCACTACACAAGTAATTATTCCCAAAAATTTGGATGGATCTATTATTGGCAAAGGTGGTCAGCAGATTAAGCAAATTCGTCATGAGTCTGGATCATCAATCAAAATTGATGACCCTTTAGAAGGATCTGAAGATCGGGTCATTATCATTACAGGAACACAGGACCAGGTACAGAAGGCACAGTATTTGCTGCAGAACAGTGTGAAGCAGTATGCAGATGTTGAAGGATTCTAATGCAAGATACTTTTTCTTTTTTATCATGTGAAGCAGTGTTCTGGAAAGTTTTTCTAAGATTAGTGAAAAACTGAAGGAGTCCTGCATCTTTTTTTTTTATCTGCTTCTGTTTAAAAAGCCAACATTCCTCTGCTTCATAAGTGTTCTGCATTTGAGGTGTAGTGAAATCTTTGCTGTTCACCACATGTAATGTTTTAGTTCCTTACAAACAGGGTTGGGGGGAGGGCATGCAAAAACTAACACTGAAATTTTGAAACAGCAGCAGAGTGAGTGACTTTTATTTTTTGTTCATTGTTGGTGGTTTTTAAAAAAACTCCCCCCATGTAATTATTGTGAACACCTTGTTTTGTGGTCACTGTAACATTGGGGGTGGGACAGGGAGGAAAGTAATAGTCCACATGTCCCTGGCATTT
>NC_045030.1:64908055-64917099 GCF_008632895.1 Mastomys coucha | reverse complement strand
CCATGATGAAAAAAAAAAAAAGAAGATATAACTATTGTAAATACATATGCACAAAACCTTGGCACACATAATTCCCTAAAACAAATGTAACTCAATATAAAATGTCAGGCAGTTCTGAATATAATAATATCCCACTCTCACCAATAAATGGGCCATGTACATAAAAAGAATCAAAGAAATACTAGAATTAAACTAGATTATAGATAACATAGACCCAACAGGTGACACATATACAGTCTTTTCATAGCCCATTGAACTTTTCTTAAAATCAATAGTTTTATAAAATAAAACAAATACACAAATTTAAATAATTTCTCATATCATATTATATCGTATTTATATCTGGAATAAAGCTACAAATAAATACCAAGCTGTGTGAAGTGGTGGATGCCTTTAGTTACAACACTCAAGTAGAAGCAGGGAATCTCTTAAACGTTCAAGGACAGCTAGTCTACATAGTGAAGTCCAGGAAAGCCAGAGAAACATGGTTAGAACCTGTCTCAAAACAACTACAACAAAAAGAAATAAAAACCAGTAGAGAGTACAGAATATACACATACATATAGAGATTGAACAAAATGCGGTTGACTAAGTAATAAGTAATAGAAGAAAGCAGTAGAGAAAATTTTAAATACTTTAAGAATGCCAATAAAATCCTGACTCACTAATGTTTGTTGAATACAGTAAAGCAGTTCTAAAAGTTTATAATTAACATGACCTACTTACTAAAAATCAGAGAAACGTAAAATAACAATAATTCACCACCAAGTCTTTAAAAACAACCCAATCTCAAAATTAATAGGAAGAAAGGTATTATAAAGTTCAGAAGTGAAATTAATGAAATGGAAAATACAAAATCAATGAAAGGTATGAAATAAAGAGTTGGCTTTTGAAAAGAAAAAAAAAAAAGGATTGCCAAATACGGAAGAAAACTAACCAAAATGAAGAGAAAAGAACTGAGGCATGTGTAACATGCATGTGGCACAAATTCAATCCCTAGGTATTAGAGAGAGAGAAATTAGCAAAATGGGATGAAAGGAGGATAAGATACCAAACCACTATAATCCATGGAATTTTAGATAATATTGTGCCCACTTAGAGTAAATTGAAAATCTAGAAGAAGGGGGAGGTGGGCTGCAAAGAGAATCTCAGCGATCCTCAGTCACCATGGCTGCCTACAAGCTGGTCCTGATCTGGCATGGCGAGAGCTCCTGGAACCTGGAGAATAGCTTCAGTGGCTGGTATGATGCTGACCTGAGCCCTGCGGGCCAGGAGGAAGTGAAGCTCGGCAGGCAGGTGTTGTAAGATGCTGGCTATGAATTTGACATCTTCTTCACCTCTGTGCAGAAGTGAGCAATCCTGACCCTCTGGACAGTCCTGGATGCCATTGACCAGATGTGGTTGCCAGTGGTCAGGACCTGGCGCCTCAATGAGCGACACTATAGGGGTCTAACAGGTACCAATAAAGCAGAAGTGAGGCACAGGTAAAGATCTGGAGACGATCTTATTATGATGCCCTATTGCCTCCCATGGAGCCTGACCATCCCTTCTATAGCAACATCAGCAAGGATCGCATGTACACAGACCTTACTGAGGACCAGCTCCCCTCCTGTGAGAACCTGAAGGACACTATTGCCAGAGCTCTGTCCTTCTGGAATGAAGAAATTGTCCCCCAGATCAAGGAAGGGAAAAGGGTCTTGATTAATGCCCACGGCAACAGCCTTTGAGGCATTGTCAAGCATCTGGAGGGTCTCTCAGAAGAGGCCATCATGGAGCTGAGACTACCCAAAGGCATTCCCATCATCTATGAATCGGACAAGAACTTGAAGCCCATCAAGCCCATACAGTTCTTGGGAGATGAGATGACCATGCATAAAGCCATGGAGGCTGTGGCTGTTGAAGAAATGAAGGCGAGAAAGGGCAAGTTGATGAAATGAAGGCGAGAAGGCAGACTCCTACCCTAACATGCTCCCTGCCTGTTCCTGCCTCCTGCACCTTCCCCAGTACCTGCCACACTGACTACATCTTTAGGATCTTAGGTTTAAGTTGTAGTTGCAGATGAGGACCTGGGGCTCCCATCTTCATTTTAGTATTTTATCCCCTGCACCCACTCCCTTCATAGAATCTAGTCAGAGTTAACACCTCTGGGGATGCAGGTTCTTGGTCTACATTCAGGGACTGGTACCTGTGCAAGAAGAGTTGAGAAATAGTGATTATAGTTTTTCTTAGTTATTTGTTTCCTAAGGGTCTGCTTAGGAAGAAATCAGGGAGAACTGTGCTGTGGTATGACCAGTGAGGAGAAGCTGCAGTCCAGTTTTGTCCCTAGAACCTTTCCTGAACTCTTCCTGAAGTTTGTTAACTGGGGCATAGTCATTCCAGTGGAGAGTGAAAGTAACCTCATGGTGATTTTAACCCTGACCCTAAAGGAGCTGCTGGCCCTAGAGGTTGGGATAAATCTTGTCAAGTCTATGTGTTACATTTACTTTTACAAAAATAAGGTATATATACATATATCAGCACAGAAAAGCAACTATAAGGTTGCTAGTTGAAACAGTCCCTTGTGGGGCAGGGCGTAGGTGACCCACACCTTTAATCCCAGCACTTGGGAGACAGGCAGGTGGATTTCTGAGTTCGAAGCCAGCCTGGTCTACAGAGTGAGTTCCAGGACAGACGGGGCTAAACATAGAAACAATGTCTCGAAAAAAACCAAAACCAAACAAACAAAAGAAACAGTCCATTGTGGTCACCAGAAAACAAGTCATTCCTCATATTAGATGGGATAATCTCCTCTTCCTTTTTGCTGTGTTTGGATCCCTTGCCTTGTTTTATAGAGGTGAAGTGCCCCTTGATCATGTCCAAGTTTTTGTTTTTCACTGTCTGAATCATGTTCTAGCTGCTTGAGCCTACAGTGTGGGTTCAGAACTCGTTTGGGCAGAACAACTAAGTCACTTTCCAGATCAGTATAATAAAGGAGTGATGTACAATAAAAAAAGAAAAAGAAAATCTAGAAGAAATCATTTTTTAGAAAGATATGGTCTAAAAGGAAGATATTAAATCCATTAACATAACAGTAGTCGTGCCCCCCTCCTTCTCCCAGGAGGCTGTTGGGCATCAGACTGAGGGGACAAATTAGGCAGAGGTGAAGAGCAGGGTTCAGATGACCATGTGTATGGTGGAATGACCTCCAGAGACTGCTGCAGTGAAACAAGTCTACTTTATTGTTTCAGGAATAGGCAATAGAAGGGCTGTTTTAAGGGTATGGGTGGAAAGGGATAATTGATTTGAACATTAAGTGAGCAGGAAGGCCTTTTGACTATAATACAGCACCTAATTATCATGCAGGTTGGGAGCCAGAACAGGATGTGTGTGCTGGTTTATGCAGCCTTGAACAGAGTTCTCTACAAGGTCACTTTTCAGGCAAGGCCGGCCAAGGCCAGCCAACTGCTTAAGGTCACTCTCCAAACAAAGGCAGGCAAATACAGGGGAACCCCTGCTAAGAAAGGGAGTCCCCATTTTACACCTGTTTCAGAAAGCTATCAGGTCATAGGGGACTGCTACCTTAATAATGAGGTTCCACAACAAATAGTAAGCTATGAGCAATTAAAAAAAAAAAAAAAGCCTTACAAGGATGAGAATAAAAGCCCAGAAACAGAAACAGTCAGTCAGGGTCACTTTTGAATTCTACTAGACTTTACAGAAGAACTAACACCAATGCTTTCAAAGTATTCCATAAAAAAGGAAATATTTAGAATGTATTTGACAAAGCAAGTATAATATACCAAAACAAGATAAAGATATTTAAAAAGTATAGGCCAATTTCTTTGGTGATATATGTAAGATTTCTCAGCAAAACAAATTCCACAACTCCTAGGAAACCACACACTGTTGGGAATCCCTGCTACTAATATTGAAGTCTGACATTACTGGAAACCCTTGACATCTGAGAGAGCTACTTCATTGTATGTCATCTAAAAGAGCTGTAACACTGAGATCTCTGGTAGAAACATTCCCCATGTTTTCCCAGGCATTCACTGCCAGACCAGAGTCCTGCTAACCCATCCATTCAGGAACTTATCCTTTTCTGCTTGGCATACAATAGAGTCCTGACACACAGAGAGAAGGTTTGAACCCTGGAACTTTGTTTTGCTCCATCTTCCACTGTTGGATGTGCAGCAATTCCTGGATACCACAAGGGAAGAAAAAGAAAAATGGAACCACAATACACCATGATCAAATGAATATCATTTCAGTAACATAAACTGATTAATGCCCCAAACAAGGACAAAAATCAAATGATTAGTTAAGAAAATGCAGAAAATACCCTGACCAAAAGTCAGCATCCCTATGGCAAACATACAACCAGCGTTATATTTATTGGAGACAAATCTGAAACCATGACTTCAAAAAACAGTGTGACAAGGGTACCCAGGTTTGCCAGTATTATGCAACAATGTGACTAAAATCTTTTATTTATTTTTTTATTTATTTATTTTGGCTTTTTTGAGACAGGTTTCTCTAAAATCTTACCTGTAACAATAAAGCAAGAAAAAATAAAGATACAAATAGGAAATGAATAAGTTAAATTTCCCCTATTTGTTAGTAATATGATTCTATACAAAAAGGACTCTGAACATCCTACCAAAAAAAAAAACCTCTTAGCTATGATAACAACTTTCAGCAAAGTGGCAAGATACAAAATCATCATCTCACTAAGTAGATTAGACATTTTGCAAACTAAGTATAAAATCTGGGCTGGGCTTCAGCCAAAAGCCTGCTGACTCAGACCTTACTTACCCTTACCACAAAGCAGCTCCCCCACCTACGGTGAGGCTTCCTGACATAAACAAAGCCCTTTTGTTCTGCCACTTCTCTGCCTCTCTCAAAGTTCCTGCTAGGAGCTACATCCTGCCTCCTGGACCGAACATCAAGATGCGAATTTGGCTACAAGATCCTGGCTGACTGGAGGAATGTTTCCCTGCCTATTTATTTCTCAAAATCAAAATACACATCGGACCTTGATCAGAAACCATGACTCAATCTCATTATTCCTCTCTTCCAGAGACCGGGTTCGTGTAGTTGCTGGTGGCTGCCACACTTGGAGTCACTGCAATTCTCCTGCCTTAGATTTTTTAGTGCTTTGATTACAGGGGTGTGTCACTCTACTCAACACTCATCTGACATTTTATCACCATGTTATTTTTCCTAAATAACTTCTTAGATTCTATTAGCCCTTATCAGTGCTACTCCATCAAGCACCATTCATATTTCCGAGAATTTCTTCATTTGTCACAGATAAAAAATAATAAAAACAAAGATGCAACAATATTGTGTAATTAAACTAGGTTACATACCAAGCCTATTTTGTTTTTTACAATGAATAGTAGGAAGGTTTTTTTCTTTTCTTTTGGTTTTTGTTTTGTTGTTGTTGACTTCTGGGTCCTAATATGAAAGAATGTTACTATATTAACTAATTCTCCTAGTCTACATATAGGAACTGAATGTGACACAGTTGAATTCTTCTGTGAATTACAGGAAATGATTGTGTACCACAGATTAACTTTTAATGCCAAATGTCAATCAGTGGATCCCCAGGTTCTACACACTTTTGTCCTAATTGGTAACAAATCAGAGGTTTCCATGACTCTGCCTTCAGGTTTACAATGGCAGCTCAAAATTTTCAATTGTCTAAAAGACATGATAAATGAAAGGCTGGAGAATCTCAGAATTTAAAATGAGGGCATTAATAGAAATGTATGTATAATGTATAACCTTTACCTAAAAGGGGGCATGGAAAACCTCTGTAACAAGCCAAAAATGTGGAGTAGCTAGTTCCAGGAACTTGGCTAACTCAGAGCCTCAGGGCTCTGGTTCCCTATACCTGCCTCTCCTGACCGATCCACAATGACGGCAGAACTAGGAATGAAGGTCTACTGGTTTACAAGGCTCTACACCCTGTTGAGGCTCTCCACCCTGCAAAGGATGGAGGAATATGTTCCCCTCCCTAACTGAATACCTTGGGTTGGGTCCCTCTGAAATTTTCCACTGTTTTTATGTTATGTTTCCTTGGTAACCCTCTCCCCGCCCCCAATTTGTGGTTTTTCCCTTTAAATACCTCTCACTTCTTGTGTTGGGGTCGAACTCCTCTGGCCAGCATGGTCACGAGATCGACCCCAGTACAGGTCTATCCCAAATAAACCTCGTGTGATTGCAGCAAGTTCAGTCTCTCATGAGTTATTGGGTGGTCTCATCATCCCCAGACTTAAGTAAGGTTCTCCCCAGTTCTGGGGGTCTTTCAATAAAGAATACAAAAGAATACCCAAATGAAGAGCTAGTTTAGTCTACAAAGTCCCCACTGAACTACATCATCCACCCAATACATAGTTGTAGTCTCTACCCCAGCAACTCACCCATCCATACACTTCTTGGATTTTGGTGGGAGGATTTGCAAATGTAGCCACGAGTTCAGAGTATAGATCATAAAGTCCCAGCTCTCTAAATACTTGGTTGTTTACCTTAATACCAGCCCCTTCCCCACATCGAGACCCATTCAAGAACCCCAAACCATCAGTTATCTCACTGGTATAGGAAAGATATTTTATACTTTGTAGATGCTGGGGTTTCATAGATTGTGTATCAGAGAATGCACTAAAAGTCAAATGTATATAGTAACCCTTCATTATCCACAGAGGATATATTTCAGAACCCTTATTGGATATAAGAAAATACAGATAGTACCAAACCCTGTATTTATTGTTTTTATTTATGTAAATGCTGGTGGGATTCTAATATATAGGGTCTAAGAATATACAACAATGATAGAATGCTGGCTTAGCACTCACAAGGCTCTGGTTTGTATTCCCATTTCTTTAAATCTAAAAAGACAACGTAAATTCCAGATGTGGTGGCACACATCTGTAATTCCAGCACATGGAAGGCTAAAGCCAAAGGGTTAGAAGTTTGGAGTCAGTCACCCTCAGCTACATGAGAATATTTTTAATCAGAAAAATGAAAATAGAAAAGCCAAAGCAAATGATTAACTACAATAACTAAGAATGAAATAGAAAGTACAGTGGTATGCTGTAATTCAAATATTTGAAGGTGGTCTGCTTCTGAAAATATTTCATTGTACTATATTAGTCCTTGTGATGCAATGACATCTTATCAATATGTTGTTATGAAGTGAAGTGAATGTCATAGGAACTGTGATGTAGCATCAGTCTAACATTAACCTTGTAATGGTACATTATAATAATATCATTTATATCTGACATTGATGGCTGGGGGATCATCAATATTCTATTCCTTTCTAGATATTTTGAAGAACAGTGTAAGCCATGTTCTCTTTTAAATTCACTCAAGTGTTCACGCAAAAATATTTCTGGTGGTTACATGGTTACCTTTAATGCTGCATTCCATGATAATCCATTATCTCGTCCTTCAAAGACTGTACAAATAAAAATACTGAGACAGATTTTGGTAGTGTCTACTGTCTTAGTCGGGGTTTCTATTCCTGCACAACATCATGACCAAGAAGCAAGTTGGGGAGGAAAGGGTTTATTTGGCTTACTTTCGTCTTGCTGTTTATCACAAGGAAGTCAGGACTGGAACTCAGGCAGGTCAGGAAGCAGGAGCTGATGCAGAGGCCATAGAGCGATGTTCCTTACTGACTTGCTTCCCCTGGCTTGCTCAGCCTGCTCTCTTATAGAACCCAAAACCTCCAGCCCAGGGATGGCACCACCCACAAGGGGCAATTGAGAAAATGCCCCACAGCTGGATCTCATGGAGGCACTTCCCCAACTGAAGCTCCCTTCTGTGATAACTCCAGCCTGTGTCAAGTTGACACACAAAACTAGCCAGTACATCTACATTGCTAGTTCTCCTTCAGTTTCTTCTTCCTCTCCCTCTTTCCTTGTGGATAAATCAACGGGTTTTTCTGAAATTTTTTTTATGAATACTTGGCAGTCTTAGTCAATATGTCCTTCTATTACTTTATCAAGCACATCAATAAATCCTCCACTACCTACATGTCTTGCTGTATGATTGATTTTCCTGGCCTCTGCATCTGTTTTAGAAAGCCTTTAAAATCACCCATGACTTTAGTACATAACTTCCTCTAGGAGGCATTCATTCAAAGTTTCTAATATTAAATTCATTGGTTCCAACTCTGATGAATGTGGTCATTTCAGAAATTTGAATGATTTCTAGCACTATAGTGTATCCAGGTTGAGTTCTACATCAATTTTAATAAATGTGATCAAGTACCAAGGGAATGCATGTGACCTTGACAAACTGAATAATGTCCTGGTCAAGGCTTGAAAGCAATGTTTGTGTTTATAAACTAAACTAAAGCTAAAAATAAAACCTCAACCTTTTTATTTTCATAAGAAATAGATTCAGAGTATCCAACTATGTTTTTGTTATTAATGGGACTTTAAATTCCACCTGCTGCTCTTCTAAACGAGTTATTTTTCACTCTTGTAATGAATGTTGGTTAAAACCCTTGGCAAAGAAGAGAATTGTTCTTGCCCCCTATTACTCAATATGTTACTAGAATATGAACAGATAATTTTTGGTTTTAAGAGTGAATGGATTCTTACATCAGATTTTATGTTATCTCTTCCAACATTGTTACATAGTACTAAATTCATCTGCCCTTTCTTGTTTGATGCCTTAATGCCTCTTTTGCCTTTCTATAAAGTTATGTCCAATGAGTCACCTTTTCCCAGACTATCACATTTTCATGGCAATTGAAAACTTGCTTTAGGTTCTCTCTCTCCTTCATCAGCTTCATTAGCTTTGCCAGATATATGTAAGCATTTCCAACTTGCCTCACACATTTCATGGCATCCTTGGCTAAAGTTTTAGCTGTAGCTTTTGAAATTTGAAGAATAGCATCAAAACTCATACAAATATTTCCTTTCCACAATTTCACAGGTAGAAAATTCACCCCTTCCATAGATCTCAGCAACTTCAGCACTAATTTTTCACAATCTCATTACCCTTCGTTGCTATGATAAAACACCATGAGCAAGGAACATATGGAA
>NC_045030.1:64897574-64906817 GCF_008632895.1 Mastomys coucha | reverse complement strand
GGCATTCGAATGTTAGAGCCTATACAAGATATCTCTCATTCAAAACACCACATATTTCATTGTTTTTAATTGCCCTATCACAATTGACAGTATCACTCCTCTTGCACTTTGGGGCTACAATTGAATACAGTAAGAATTACTTCAGTATAAGAACTGGAGTGTAGAAATAGCTCACTTCAGACCCATAGGAGGAAAACAATATGAACTAACCAGTACCCCAGAGCTCCTAGGGACTAAACTACCAACCAAAGAGTACACATGGTGGGACCCATGGCTCCAGCTGCATATGTAGCAGAGGATGGCCTAGTCGGTCATCAATGGGAGGAGAGGCCCTTGGTTCTGTGAAGGCTCTGTGCCCCAGTGTAGGGGAATACCAGGGCCAGGAAGTGGGAGTGTGTGGGTTAGTGAGCAGGGGGAGGAGATAGGTGGTTTTCAGAGGGGAAAACATGAAAGGGGATAACATTTGAAATGTAAATACAGAAAATATCTAATAAAAAAAGAAATAGCTCACTTGATAAACAAGATTGTTGTGACCACAGAACAAGTAGTGTTAGCACAGAGCAGGATTTGCTAGACAAAAGGGTGATTCATATTCCAAGCAAAGTGAAAAAAATAATTATAAGATATGTCATCACATTACTCAGAATAGTATATAATTTAACCTACAAATTGTTTTTTCTGGAAATTTCTGTTTATTATACTAGGAAAGCAAACTCAGAGGAGACTATGTTTCTTATTAAGACACAAAAAAATCACATTCCCATACATGAAGGAAAAATAACATAATGTAAGTTAAAATGGTTTGATTTACATAAATTTAGTCAAACATTAACACAAAGCTGAAAATAACTAATTCTTTTTTAGGGGAACTTTCATAAAACAGGCTACAAAAGCTTAATTGAAAATACATTTACTTAAAAATAGTTTTCTAAGTTTGAGATGATAGCAATTGGAGTGAAGTAGGGATTTTAGTGCCTAAAACAGCCCCTTGGGTCTCCTATTGTCTCCTCCAGGTCACATCTCAATAGTAGTAGACATAATAGCATATGACCACATCAAAAGGCATCTAGTCTCATGATTACATATTTCTCTTTTATTCCCATAACTTTTTCTTCCAATTCACTAAGGAGGTCGGAACCTGGCAACAAAGAAAACCTGCTCACTTTATGTAGTACCAGCCTCTTTCCCTTCAATTCCAAGTTCTTATGGTGACCTACCTGGAAGCCTTCCAAGGGCTTAATATGTACACTCATTGCTAATTGCATTCTTCTCTTCATTTAGAGACACTTTCACCCTTAGATGCCTACATAGCATCTTTATTTGTACATGACTGTCTTTCAAAGTCAAGTCAAAATTCCATCTCCACATTAGAACTTCAAAAGATTTCGAGATATCTTTCTTACTCCCTTACTTGCACCTTACTCCTGGATATAACTGAAAGAGTTTCATGAGACATCTATCACATATAAAAATATTCTGTGCTTCTTCTGATACTGTAGTTATGAAATGTTGGCATACATCACCTCAGCCTTGTGTATGAGGACTAGACAGCAGAATTCAATTATCACAGCTAGAAATTATTGAAAAGTAGGATTAAGAAACTCTACCAGCAACTGACTGAGATGGATGCAGATACTCACAGCGAACTATTGGACTGAGGTCAGAGACCCTTATGGAAGTGTTAGGGAAAGGATTGAGGAACTGAAGGGGATGGCAATCTTATAGAAAGACCAACAGTATCAACTGATCTGGACTCCTCAGAGCTCCCAGAGACTTAAGAACCAAACAAAGAGCATACATGAGCTGGTCCATACCCCCCTGAACTAAATATGTTAGCCTTGTCTGGCCTCAGTGAGAGATGATGCATCTAATCCTGTAGAGACTTGATACCCTTGGGAAGGGTGATTTGGAGGGGGGCATGTGAGCTGGGGATGGGTGAGTGGAGGAATGGGGGAGTATCCTCTCAGGGGTAAAAGGAAGGGGATGGTGTGAAGAACTGTAAGAGGGAGGCTGGGAAAGGGTAACATTTGGAATGTAAATAAATGAAACAAAAAGAAGTAAAAAGAGTACAATGCATATTATTCTTAGAAAACAATATTGTTCACTTCAATAAATCTTTCTAGTCCTATGGTCTATATGTCTTAGTCTAGTCATAGCACCACAATTAAAGGTACCAGGATTCACTTTCTAGAACAGTGGTTCTGAACCTATGGGTTGTGACCCACTTGGGGTACAAGACCCTTTCACAGGGATCACCTAAGACCATCAGAAAACACAGATATATAGTTAATGATTTATAGCAGCAGCAAAATTACAGCTATGAAGTAGCAATGAAATAATTTTATGGTTGGGGGTCACCACAACAGGAATTTGTATTAAGCAGTCACACAGTAGGAAGAATTCCCGTACTAGAGAGTCAGGCAGTACCCACAATCAGACAAGCAAACACCAAGTTTTTGTTTTACTACACAAAATAGTAACATGGGAATGGTAGCATGCTTATGCAGAACCTAATTCCAAAAGAAAATGAAAAACTTTGGTAAAATTATAAGGCTAATTAAAAATACATTTTGTTAGAAAAATATTACAGTAAAAGTAAATGTAGTATATATTTGATGCCAAGCAAGGAAGTCCCTAAACCACCTTTAAAAAACACTTTATTAGGGCTAGAGATAGGGATCAGTGCTTGCCTAACATACATGAGACTTTGGGTCTGATCTCTACAAAAGAGAACAAAATTGTTGACTATAATTCAAATGATTATAAAAAAAGTTTGGTGAAAAAAGTTTGCTAAATGACATATGGTCAATATACAGTAATAACTGTTTCCATATGGACAACCATGATTCTATAGAATGTATCTGAGAATGATAATGGTCATTCACCTTTGTGAGTAGATTAAATATTTCAACCTATTCAATAGTGTATGCCTACTACATATAGTAAAACTAGTTACAATTAAAGAACAGTAATGCCATTATCTATAGCATATCTGTAAATTGTAACTAACATATCTTATAACAAGAGTGTTTTTTAATTCTAATATATAGCCTAAAGAAATTACCAGAAAAAAACTCAAATATTCACATGGGAATATTTTATATAAGCCTTAACTGATAAGAACAAAGCAATGCAATGGCTAAATTCCTTAACAAAAATTGATATTAAATTAAATATAATTTATTAATAAAATATATAAAATATAAATAAATATCAATTTAATTGTGAATGTGTATTAATAAAAATTATTTTATAAAATATTTAATATAATGGGAGAATGATGATGAAATCAAATGTAAAGTTAATTGCAGTCAAGTACAATATTTTTGCACTATATATATAACATTACATATATTTGTTTATAAGAAAAATATCTGGAAAAAACAAAATATATAAAATAAAGTATATATTAATTAATACTTTTCTATATTTTAAAAAGTTTATACAATATTATATATAAGAATATTGTTCTTTCATCAAAGAATTGTTTTCATGTACTCTGTTTTACTGTTCTGATGATATGTACATATACATACATATGTTTCAGTAAGAATATATTTCAATTGTCTACATATTATTTACCTTGAATAACAAACTGGGTAGTCTGAATTCATGTTTGAATCTAGTTCCTATTTATCTGGCACCATTACTAATGACTTCTTTTCTCTCTTCCTAAGGTAACCCAGGCTGTATAATAAAGTATGTGAAAGATCATTTTATTTATTAAAAAATCATCATCCACACTTGACATTTCTAATTCTGCATCCATATCTTCTAAAATGATACTGGTAGATGAAGAATTAAGGCATTTGCAGAGATAAAACACTAGCACTCAAATTAAGATTTTTACTTATAAAACATATGATATACCACTCCTGCAAACAACTGTAAACTATTTGTAAAGCCCTGCAGAGGTATGAATTCCAATAAAAGTCTGTAATACTGTTCAAGAAGAGAACAGGGACAAGGGGGACATTATAAAAGTTCCCAACTATAGTGAAGGATAACTGAATCCAGGATAAAGCAAGGTCTGACTTACATAAAAGTAAATGTAGTCTCATGGCAACAAATTATTTCAGAGACCCTGTGGACTATGTTAACTTGCCTCATTGTCCTCTAAGGTGAACAGAAGTGATAAAGTTCTCTTTGCAAGGTTGTAATTGTTCTCATTCTCATTCTTTAGAACTACAAAGAAGTGTGTTTTTTTTCAGGTGTATCCTGTTATTTTTTTTCCTTTTCACCTTCACACTAACCTCCTGTAACATTGCCACTGTTATATCTTCAGTTTGGAAAACTACTATTTTCAGTGGCTCCATCTTTCTCTGACACTTCAAAGGCTTGTATGCTATTTCTATCCTTGGATGTTCCACTGATAGAAGAATGAGTCAGCAGAATAGAAGCATAATAATGAAATTGTTCTTTTCTAAACTTCCTTTTTACCCATGCCCCTTTGCTACAACAGAATTATATTGCTTGTCCTGCTACTAATTTATAAACAACAAAAGCACTATTCAATAAAATTGTATTATAAAACATCTGTCAAAATCAGTACCTGTGATGACTCAGACAGCAGGTTAATAAAATTAATTTTTCCTCAGGGAGTCATACATTTGAGAATTATTACTGTCTCCCATCATTTTCATTTATCTGGCTAGAAACAACTCCAAATGTTCAAGGTTGGTAGCCAATGTAGAGCTCTGGCTGAATGGCTATGATGTAATTACGAGAGCAGCCTGGAGTAGCCTATTATTTAGCCAACAAAAGTAGAACATGCAGCACCCAACATAATTACTGCTCCTTCTTCACTAAAGGACCTTAGTCTGATTCCCATTGCTTCCTGTCACTTCAGAATTACCTTCTGTGAAATTGAAAGTCGGTAACTGAATTTCAATATACTGACTACCTGTTGCTCCTGCCTCATGGCTGACTGCCCTAGGAAAAAGGAAAGTGTGCTTTGTAAATTCTCTGTATTTCTCATTTCAATGTCTTCTTAGAGTCCAGATACAACTTCTTGCCAAAATATCTCTTTTCAATAACAACGTCTCATGCACTACTCAAATCAAGTAAAACATACAAATAGTGTTAAATAATAATGTGTCATGTACTCCATGTTTCCTCCTCATTATATTCTAAATAGAGTATAAAGTTGGAAGCTTGATAGGAAAAGTTCACTATTCATAGCTCGTCACTACTAGCATCTCAAAATTTACCCCATCCAAACAAATCTCTTGTTTGGAAGAAGAGTCAATCTCTTCTGAGAGATTCGCTATCAGCTCTAAGAATAGGCTGACGCTCTTTAACAGATACGTTTTTATTCAGAAAAGAATTTAAGATCTAGACCAAATATAGAAAAGCTACTGTCTGGAGATGTCCAAAGCATTACCTGATGATCCTAGAGAACTCAGTGAGATCTGTTAGAACACCCCCTTTTCATCTCTAACCTCACTAATTTGGGTTTTCCTTCTTTTCTTTTGGTGACTTTTTCTATAAGTTTGTCAATCTTGTTTGTCTTTAGGGAAAAAAGTAACTTTTGTTTGATTGATGTTAAATACTGGCCTTCTGTTTTAATCTAAATAATTTCTACTGACATTTTTGTCTCTTGTTATGTACTGATTTAGACTGATTTTGTTATCATCTTTTGAAAAGATGTATACTTATGAATTCTTAATTATGTTTACATGTATGAGTAGGTATGTGCATGTAAGTGCACATGATAGAATATTGTCTCAATCAGATTTAAATGTGTGTCATTATGACAGCAGTATCTTTTTTTGATTTCTAAGAAATTAATACAAACAGCTTCTAAGCCCTAATTTCAGAATGCCTTGTGAACTAATCAAGATTTTCAATCATGTTTTCATTTGACAAAATGAAAAAACAATGTTTTTTGAGAGTACTTCAAATTTTCAATCAATAGTCTAAATTAGCAACCCATATATTATGGCAAATTGTATCCAGTATTCATTACTGAAGATTCATGTAACCTATTTTTCCTATCATCTTATTTGTTCAAGTCGTAGACTATCTATGATTACATGTTCACAATTGATGCTCCTATCCTAAAAAGTATTATTTTACAAATTTAGTTCAGATTCTTAAGTTTACCTATATGCTCTGATTCGATTTTTTAAAAAATTCAGTCAATAAGATACTAGTTTTTTGTTTTGCCATTTTATTAATCTATTCTTTCACAATCATATAATATATGCTAGTCACACCATCCTCTCTTATCTCCTCCTGCCCTCACAGTCACCATTCTTCTTTTTTGTTTACTGAATTTAACCAATGCTGCCCACTTGGGCATAAGTGTGGAATTATCCATTAGAGAATGAGGCACTCACCAATGGCTATCCTACTGAAAGCAGTGACTCTTCCTCCCTCTGCAGCCTTCAGCTGAGGAAGGGTGGACCCGTATGTACCTCTCCACCACAAACAAGATATTTTAATTGTAATACACCGACAATGATGTTGAAAAGAATGGACTAAAAAACAATTCAGGCCACCAGAGGAAACTGAAATGTATGTGTACTGAATGTAAGAAGGTACTTGACCTTTCACTGTATCTACATTGCATCCCTAAAAAGAAAAGGTGTTTTAAATAACTACTGCTCACATCTGTAATAATAAATTATTTGAAAGATGTAAGGAATGGAGGATAGAAGACAGGAAAATGAGATGGTGGGAACAGGTCAGAGAAATGGAAGGGTGAGGGTTCTCCATCTCATTCATGGACATATTAACTTACTACATGGTCCTGAAATTTGGTTATAAGAACATCTCTCCTTTCATTTAAAACTCTGTTGTCTATTAAAAGTCAAATCATGAAAGGAGCCCAGATCTAAACTTAATTGTCCCAGTGATGTTTATCATATCTTATTTTGAAATAGGACTAGATAAAGTGACACAGAATAATCTGAAATGCAGCACCATTGTTTTAAGCAAAGGATACAGAAGCACAAATTGAATGTATGAGCAGATGTGACAGAAACAAACCTAAAAATCACTTTCCAAACAAGGAAACCCTTCTTGAATGTAAGACCTCATACATATATATCACCATGTTGATATATATGCTGAGGAAATAGAAAGTTCCGAATGAGGTTTAGAACTGACAGAGAAGTAAAATAAATAGAATACCAGTATTAAAGCAAAGTGCATGAGGACACTACCTATCCATTTGTGGACATTTACTGTATGCTCTAAGTATTTTGCTAAGGGCTAGATATAAAGAACTCCTTCATTGTCTCTCAGAATCATCTCTCCTTTTTTAGACAAAGAATTCCTGCTGCAAGCCAGGTACATCACCACACAGATTTAATACTCTTATGTTTCAGCTTACCTTATAGCCAGTGTGAATAGATTCTACACTATAACGTATGTCAGGAGCCATAGTAGGACAAGCGAATAACTAGCAGGTTATCTTTTTGAGATGTTCTGCTTCAGATTATTATATAATCTGCTACAGATTCTCTCTTATGGGGCAAAGCCAAAAGATAATTCATTGCTATTAATATGCTTTTCCTATTATTAAACATATATAACAATCACTAGGTATCAGCCCATCCCTACTGAGCAGATCTCTGTAGATCTATGAAGATGTACTATCTAGTAGTGATGCTATATAGACAAATAAATGACTTCTTAAGTCTTAATGATGATCCTATAAGAATTCCTAAGATTATATCAGTGATTATTAAGTTCATTTATAGTGGTACTACTGTTAGGTCCTTTTTGGATAGTCTAAACTGCTATGAGAACTCTATCAGTCTCCCATGAGTCACCAGTTAATTGCACATTCAAAGAGGTTGTAAAACAATTTTTTTAATTTTTTTAAAATTTTTTTAATCTCAGCAACTTCAGCGCTAATTTTTCACAATCTCATTACCCTTCGTTGCTATGATAAAACACCATGAGCAAGGAACATATGGAAGTAAGCATTTATCTGGCCTGCAGTAGCAGAAGGACAAAAGTCCTTAATGGTAGGAAAGTATGACCTCAAGTGACAGAAACAGAGGCATGTGTAGGAAACTAGGAGTTCCCAGACCAAGAGCAGGAAGGAAGCAGGATGAACTAGATGGAAACAGAGAATGAACACACCTATATACTCTCAAAGTCTGCTTCTGGTCATGTACTTCCTCAAGTGAGGCTCCATATGCTAATGCTTTATATCCTCCCCTGAGTCACTAACCAGAAACCAGGCATTCGAATGTTAGAGCCTATACAAGATATCTCTCATTCAAAACACCACATATTTCATTGTTTTTATTTGCCATATCACAATTGACAGTATCAACACATGCTGGCTGACAGAAGCCTGATATAGCTCTCTCCTGAGAGAATCTGCCAGTGCCCGACTAATACAGAAGTAGAGACTCACAGCCATCCATTGAACTGAGTACAGGGTCTCCAATGAAGGAGCTAGAGAAAGGACCCAAGGAGCTTAAGGGTTGGCAGCCCCTTATGGTGAGCAACAATATGAACTAACTAGTACCCTCAGAGCTCCCAGGGACTAAACCACCAACCAAAGAGTACACACATGGTGGGACGCATGGCTCCAGCTGCATATGTAGCAGAAGATGGCCTAGTCGGTCGTCCAACTATTGGATATAGGATTGGTAAAGATCTTTTCCCAATTTGTTAGTTGCTGTTTTGTCCTATTGACAGTATCCTTTGCCTTACAGAAACTTTGTAATTTTATGAGGTCACATTTGCCAATTCTTGATCTTGGAGCATAAGCTATTGGTGTTCTGTTCAGGAAAATTTCCCCTGTGTCCATGTGCTAGAGGCTCTCCCCAACTTTCTTTTCTATTAGTTTCAGTGTATCTGGTTTGATGTGGAGGTTCTTGATCCACTTGGACTTGAGCTTTGTACAAGGAGATAAGAATGGATCAAGTACCTTCTTCTACATACTAACTGCCAGTTGAGCCAGCATCATTTGTTGAAAATGCTGGTTTTTTTCCACTGGAGGGTTTTAGCTCCTTTGTCAAGTGACCACAGGTGTGTGGGTTCATTTCTGAGTCTTCGACTCTATTCCATTGATCTACCTGCCTGTCACTGTACCAATACCATGCAGTTTTTATCATAAGTGTTCTGTAGTACAGATTGAGGTCAGGGATGGTGATTACACCAGAAGTTCTTTTATTGATGAGAATAGTTTTGGCTATCCTGTTTTTTGTTTTTTTTTTTGTTATTCCAGATGAATTTGCAAATTGCTCTTTCTAAGTCTGTGAAGAATTGAGTTGG
>NC_045030.1:64892412-64896750 GCF_008632895.1 Mastomys coucha | reverse complement strand
CAAAGTTTGTTCTCCCTTGTCTCCACCCAGTCCCTCCCTACCACTTCCTAATTCTTCCCCCAACCCCCACCCACTTCTCTGTTTCTCTTCAGAGAAGGGTAGGCCTCCCATGGATATCAGGCATATCAAGTTGTAGCAATACTCGGTACCTCCTTTCTTATTAAGGATAGACTGAACAGTAGAAAGAACGTCCCAAAAGAAGGCAACAGAATCAGAGACAACCCTTGCTTCTGTTGTTAGGAGTCCACATGAAGATCAAGCTACATAACCATAACATATATATACAGGGACTAGGTCAGTCCTGTGCAGACTCCCTGTTGTCAGTTCAGTCTCTGTGAGCCCCTGTCAGCCAGGGTTAGTCGATTTTGTGAGTTTTCTTGACTCATATGGTTCCTACAATTCTTCTCCCTCTCTTCCCCAAGATTCCTCTAGCTCCACCTAATGTCTGGCTATGGGTCTCTGCATCTATTTTCATCAGTTACTAGGTAAAGCCTCTCTGATAACAACTTGGTTGGTCTAGTACCAGTCTATGAGTATAGCAGACTACCATTCAGAATCATTTCACTGAGGGTTTTTTTGTTTGTTTGTTTTTGTTTTTACCATTCATGTTGGTTCTATAGTATATCTGGGCTACCCAGACTCTGGGTCCTGGCCCTCTAGGCAGAGTCAGGGGTGGGCTCCTTCTCATGGCCTTGGTCTTAAGTTCTTAATAGAATGAATTCTTACATTTTATATATACATACACACACACACCATATATGAACAGAAGAAAATGTTACATGTATCTAGTGATGCAGACCTATAATCTCAGATAATAGGGAAGATTACTTAAGAGCACAATTTCAAGTCTGGCCTCAACTCTAAAATGAGTTCAAGGCCTTCCTATCAAGATCCTGTCTCAAAATAAATACCCTTTTAATGGCTAAGGATAGATCTTAATGGTAGAATACTTGATTAGCATATGTGAGACATTGGGTTTAATTACTAACATTGCAAAAAATAAAATCAAAGCTATTGAAAGACTACTTGTCCAAAACAACTAAATATAATAATAGAAGCAAACAAACAAAAATGGCAAGGATTTCTACTGTAGCAGTAATATTAAAGGACATGATCTAGTATGGCATCTAATTGGATTCAGAGAGAAGGAAAAGAGGAAACAAGGATGAATATGGAATTTGGGTTAGAGGAGAGAGTAAGAGCAGCAGTAACCTTATCTAAACTTTGTAAAATAGAAGGGTTGTGCTGTGTAAGAGCAGCCTGCAGTGTGGAACAGGCTGGGATCCAGTTACATGTGGCACCTATTTGGCGATAGCTGGGCGTTACAAGAAGTTCTAAAATAAGATAGTTAAAATATAATAAGATAAGATAAAATAAGATCTAAATAAGATCTAAAATAAAATAGTTAATGCCAAAGAAATTGCTTAGATGAAAAAGGAGGGAAAGAAGGGGATTCCGTGAGAATAATTGAGTCTATGGTGATATTAGAGGAATAGAAGCAGAGAAGAAAGTCATAAAACCCAAAGAGTCTGTCATAAATATAATGATGCAAAGTGTTATTTGAGAAAACAAGAAAATAGGGCATTGAGGAGTAGAAACAGGGTGAAAGTGTTGATAGACATGAGCTCTTTGGACAAACTGCTCATGGACAGGAAATGCACATGACCACCATTCTTTATTGTGGGCTTGATCTACTAATTTAAATTTGCCGAAAGAGCAAAGCAGACATCACAGAGTTCCTGTTCTTATCCTGGAACATGAAAAGGCTGACAGACATGGATTTGCCTTCTCATGCACACCCCTGAAGTAGCTGTTTCTCATTCAAGATGCTTCTCATAAGGAGGCATGTGGAGAAGTCACAATGCTTGAAGGAGTACTGAACTTTGTTACTGTGGCAGTGGTTAATTCAAAGAGAGAAATTGACAAAACCAAAAAAGATAGATTTCTTAAGTATTCCAACTGATACAAACAAACAAACAAACAAAGGAGCTAGAAAGAGGATCATGAGGAGGGTCTTGAGGCTTACAGAGCTGATAAAACTACCCTAAGTTATCAACAAAAAAAAATTAGGAAACTGAGACTAGAAATCAGAATATTCTCATTCCAAATCTACATTTTCTTGCTCCCAAAGGCTGCATGTCTCACAGGAACCAGTCAATCACATTTGTCAAGTTCTGAATAGAGAAAACTTTGTAATCAGTAGGAAAGGAATACTAAAACCCCAAACCAATATTAGTACCCTAAAGCTAGTAGCATTTGCAGAAGTGCAATTGGTATCATAAACCATTTTTCTAAGAATACCTTAAATTATTCTCTTAGGCATACACATATATGAGAATACAAGAATTCTAGGTATCAAACAGGATGGAGTATAAAGCTCAGATTAAAATTTGTTTGCTATGAATATTTCTGCAGTTGGCTTAAAGTTTGAAGCACCTTAGTTTGATTTGTTCTTCTTATCTATTCATTTAGTATTTTCTTCTTGTTTTTCTAAAGCTTCCAAGAGCACAGTTATGCTATTAATATGAGGTATTTCCAAGTTTCTTTAAAGAGGCCCTTCATGCTATGAATTTGACTCATAGAATTGCCTTCACTGTGTTTATAAGTTTGGATATGTTGTGTGTTGTGTTTTTCATTTTTTTTTTTTTAGACAGGGTTTCTCTGTATAGCCTGGCTGTCTGGCTGTCCTCGAACTCACTCTGTAGACCAGGCTGGCCTCGAACTCAGAAATCCGCCTGCCTCTGCCTCCCAAGTGCTGGGATTAAAGGCATTATTCAGCTCTTAAAAATTAATAATTTCTTTCTTGATTTTTGTTTTAACCCAATTTTCATTCATTATGGAGTTGTTTATCATCAATGAGTCTGTATACCGTCTGTCCCTTTCATTGCTGATGACATTCAGCTTTAATCCATGGTGGTCAGATAGGATGTGTGGTATTTTTTTAGTTTTCCCATGTCTGTTAAGACATGCTTTGTTTCCTGATATGTTACATATTTTGGAGAAAGTTACATGAGCTGATATTGAATGCTTAAAATCTGCCTTGCTCAGTTAGCTTCCCCCATGGTAGTTGCTCAATAAACATAGGCTCCTTCTGTTTCCTCTGATGAGAAGAAAACTGATGAATAACTATTATCTATACTTAATTAGGATTGGAGAACAACAGCAAAGGGCTGAGTCTTGAATTTTTCTGAAGTTTTCCATGCAATATAAATTGGTATCCTTTCCAAAGAAAGACTGCCTATAAACAAATATACATTGTTTCCTTCATGGTTATTGCACCAAATGTATATCTTTAATTGCTTTCCAGGTGTTAGGCTGGAGCCCCTGCTCATCACATCTACAAGCTGGGAAGGGAAACCTGGTACCCTCCTTTCCCCAACCCCACCTGCACAGAGAAAACTCCCTTGCCTACTTGGAGAAAACTCCAGGATAACATGTCTCCCTATTTCTGACAGCCACCTAAGAATGCCAGCCCAGGGACTCAGTTTTTGACCATGTATGAACACTATCCCAGCTCCTAGTTGGCATGTCATCACTCCTCACGTAAGCTCTGTACAATCCCTTGCTTTAGATTGGATGTGTGACTTCACTGATTTCCACCTGTGAGATCAGTGAACCCACAAGAGAGCTGCCTTCTATGTAATTTTTTCTAACTTTTATTGCATTATGATGAGAAAAGTTACATGATTTCAATTTATCTGAATTTGTTAACATTTAAAAACATATTTTAATTAAATAGAATTGCATCACATTCTTGTTTCTCTTTTGTACTCCAACTCCTCCCAGGGCCCCCCCTTCAATACCTACAATATTTTCTTTGTCATATTCCTTAAAATTTATAAAATATTATAATGATAAAAATGAGTATTATAAATGTCGTTTGATATAAAACAACAATCAATTTAACAGTCTTATGTAGATACTTGTCTCCAGCAATACTGAAAATACACGTTTTTCTCAATATAAATTCTAAATAACTCCAAACATATTAATTGTACATTTCAAAATAATACATCACTACTAGTATTTTCTTATATGAACATACATATATAAAGTTTTTTGTTTGTTTGTTTGTTCTGTGATTAGTAGAGTTTATAATCTTGGCTCTTACTGTGATACAAGACCAAAATAAGAACAATTTTTAGGCATTGGATTTCATTGTAATAAGGCTGTACTTCAATGACCCTCACATCTCCAAAGGATTTTACCTCCATCATAGCTAACCTGAGAGTTGACAGTTCTGTTGCACCAAGGAATGAGTTGTAGGCAAGATTTTTGGACACAGACTTCCTGCTATGGTCAAAGCTATTTGACTTGAGTGAGTGACTTTATTCTCAG
>NC_045030.1:64881211-64889247 GCF_008632895.1 Mastomys coucha | reverse complement strand
AGATTCTCTCTTCTATCTCTTGTATTCTGTTGGTGATGCTTGCATCTATGACTCCTGACTTCTTTCCTTTTGTATCTGGAGATACAAAACCTTTCTCTTTCTGATTTCTTTATTGTTTCTATTTCCATTTTTAGGTTCTGGTTGGTTTTGCTCATTTCCTTCACCTGTTTGATTGTGTTTTCCTGTAGTTTTTTAAGGGATTTTTGTGTTTCTTCTTTAAGAGCTTCTAGCTCTTTACCTGTGTTCTCTTGTGTTTCTTTGAGGGTGCTATTCACGTCTTTCTTAAGGTCTTGTATCATCATCATCATAAGTGATTTTAGATCTGAATCTTGTGTTTCCAGTGTGATGGTGTGTCCAAGACTTGCTATGGTGGGAGAATTGGGTTCTGATGATTCCAAGTAAACTTGATTTGTGTTGTTTATTTTCTTACACTTGCCCCCCACCCCATCTGGTTATCTCTAGTGCTACCTACCCTTGCTAAATCTAACTGGAGCCTGTCCTTCCTGTGATCCTGGTTGTGTCAGAACTCCTCAGAGGCAAGCTGTCTCTGTGATCCTCTGATTCTTGGATCCTGTGATCTTGGGCTCCTTAGAGCACCTGGGAGTGTGGCTTCCTCTGGGTGTTGTGAGACTGGCTGTGCCCAAGATCTGCTCAAGATACCAGCCCAGAGAAACAGGAAGGAAACTGGAACAATGGGCTGGTGGAGTTCCTGTGGTCCCTGCTGGTCCCAGTTACTCCCAGTGTTGGGACAGATGTTGTGTCCTCCACACCTCTAATACCAGGCATATTAGAGTGCCAGGGAGTGGAACTTCCTCTGGGTGTTGTGCGACTTGCTGTGGAGCTTGCACACAAGGTCTACTCAGGACACCAGCCCAGAGAGCTGCCTTCTAATAAATCTCCTTTTATTTACTTTTAATCTTGTCTAATCTGGTTTATATCTGCATCACTGAAGAAGAAATGGGTATCACCAAGTGCTTTATAAATTCTTGTCCCACCTTATCCTCCTGCAGTATTTCTGCTGGTAATAGACAAAGGTCAACATGAATGAGGGCTTGGGTGATTTCATTCTCACTTCACTCTTAGTCCTGCCACATGGGCAACCTAGGAGATTATTCAAACAATGAGAGAAATATGTGAGGAGGAATACATTTTATGGATATTTTCTCTCAGTAATTTTCTCTTTCCCCTAGTGAAGCAAGGGTCATACTGAGGTTAGCAGTAGAGGAATACAGAACTTCACCATTATTCCCTTTTTTAACATCTCTGTAGTCTTCCTCCACCTTCCTTTCTTACTAGTTACTTAGAAGAACACAAAGGTAACAGTTTAACATAGCAATCTATATGTCAAACACAGAAAATAATAATGGTTCTAGAAAGGTTATAAGCATAACAAGAGTAGCAACAATTGTTGATTGTCTGAGCTTTGCCAGTGTGTTAGATAGTGTTAACACAGAAAACCCTCCAGCTCATGCTATTGAGGAGTCATTAATACTATTCACATTTTAGTGATTAATGATTCACAATCAAGAAAAATGTCTCCTACTTAAATATCAAATCCATGAAGTAGTTCTCCATGAATATCTACCAGATTAAACCCCAGAAGTTTTGAGGTTTTATTGCTAACCATGTACAAACTAAAGATAGTATCTTAGTGTGTTCAGGTTGCTATAACAAATTACCAAAAATTAGGTTAGTTAGAAACAGCAATTTATTTCTCCTAGCTATGAGGAGAGGCTGAGAATTTCTGGGTTATTACAATGGCAAATCTGTTGTTGCCTAAGTACCTTGCATCCTTATTCACTGACTTCTGTCTTTTAGCTATGTCCTTACATGGTACAAAGAGAAAGGATGTCTATGGGGTCTTGATTACAAAGCCACAAATCCAGGATGGCTCAGACCGCCTGATCCAGCCACCCTCTTACAAAATCACACCCTTTACCACTATACGATATCCTCAATTTTCTTAAAAATTTCCTTTGCTTATAAAGTTGGTTCTATGTAAAATTTAGAGTGATACTCCCACTTTCTTGTGATGGGTGGTATCAGAAAACCCTCTTTGTTTATAACATATAAGTCAAAAATTTTGAAATCACATCCCACATTTATTGCATTATGATCTACATTTTAATGAGATTTCCAGGTGATTAATTGGCACATTAAAATTTGAAAAGTTCTAATTTAACACAAGTGTTAGAGAACAGGTTTTTTTAAATTATTATTCAAACTCATTTTGTTTGAAGCAAAATTCTGTTAATTACAAATTCTGTGATCTTTGGGCAGATTCCTCCACTGCTGACACTAATTCTTCAGCTATCAAATATAATACTAACAGCCTCTCTTACAGGGCTCTTGGAAAGATTGGCACTCAAGAGGTTCTCAGTAAACAAATGATAACTGCTAAATTTTTACCATTCTTCTCAGAGTTTCCTGCAAGGCTGAGAAAGAAAGGGTCAAAGATTCACCATTAACTCAGCATATAAGAATGAATCAAGTCTGGATGCTCTCAGCCTAGGAAGGTTATTCTACTGCACAAAGAACCCTTAAATCACACACAAACAAACAACAAACATACAAACAAAGGTGGAGCTAAAGGGCATAGCAAAGATAGTGTAACAGGAACAAACTAAGAAAACAGAAGCCAGAAAAGACAGATTGAGAGGGGAGAGTGACTCCCTTTGCAAAGGAAACACCAGTAGCAGCTTAGATTGATGATGGTGGGAGATGGAACATAGGCAGTTCTCACAGGACCAGCTCAGAGGCTACCCCTTAAAGGCAGAGCATGTGACTCACCAGCATGGCTTCCAAAAGCCACACAATTTTTAAAGACATGTTTCAAAGACATAGCTGTCTTATCTATTGTATATCTTTTTAGTACCAACAATATTTACAAAAAAAAAAGGAACAATGGGTACAAAACCAATTGAAACACATTTACTCTTTTATTTCTTAGAATGCATGAGGCGTGGGCATCAATGAACAGAAATCCTTTTCCTTAAATGTTCAGTCACAGAAGATAGTGTCCCTCAACCTGGTGGGCTCAAAAGGATTTATTCTTCCTAAAGTATGGGAGGGTTGCCTTGATGACTTGTCTTCTTGCAATAGCATTCCCTATGGTTAATATGTGCTATTAATATGACAAAAAGAAAGAAAATCCTTTAAATAGCAGCCTGTACTTCTTTTTGATTTGTCTCTTGTAAAAGCTGATTTACTGTGTGTTTCTTCCATCTGGCAGGAAGCTAATCTGAATATGAATCAACCCTTGCAAAAATAACCCCAGGAAATCTTAGACATTCATAACTTCCCAGAGTTCTTTTTTTTTCTTCCTCTTCTTCAACAATAGCATTTTTGTCATTCTTTCTGTTGTGCAAAGTTTTTCAATTGAAATAAAGTGTGGCTATTTAAGGAATGATGCCACCTCATCCAGAATGCCTCTTTCACAGTTATGGATTCACAGTGCTCATCTACATATTTGCACCTTAATGAATAAATGTTGTTATCCCCAAAACTCTAATCAGATTAATGTGATGTTCACAACTTGATAAGTAAAGTGACAAAATATCATTCTCAAAAACCTGTTTCCTTGAGCATGTTTTATATTTTGTAATAATTCTATTTTCCTTTTACACTAGCTGTACTAACTTATATTTCTGGTGGTGTGAAAGAAAATGAAAAAGAAACAAATCTACATTATAAATCATGATTGGAATTTTTAACAAGTTTCTCCTGAGTAATTTCAAAAGTATCCCTTGTGTTTCTTGCACCATGGCATGCCCAAAAAATGATAACGCTTGTTCAGCATATGAAGATAAATGGCAACGTATCTTAGACTGAAGGTGGTAGTCTCAAGGACTCCAGCTAGCCCAGACTCCAACAAACCAGGCAAAGATAGAAGGAATGAATATAGTTACATCTGTGACCTCTTTTCAGCATATACAAGATCTAGAAATTAGGGAAATGAAGCATGTACAGTGTAAAAATAAAAGTCATATTACCAAAACTGATATATGTGTACTATGTTAAAATTCATAGATAAGAATTACATGACCAAGTCACTCCATTTCATTTTTACCTAACAAGTATGATTGGCTACACCTATTTTTTTTCATGCCAGAGTTCACATAATGATGATACTTCTAGCCATATTAATATATTCTATGAAAATATTTTTCCTTGTGATTAACCATTTTCTTTTTCTTCAGCTTTTAGGAACTTTATTTTCCTTCCACCTTTTTCCCCTTCAGGACCACCCAATGGTGGCTCCAATCTACTCGGTGACCTGTGCTGTGGGAACTGCTGACCTGTCTTCAGTGGCTGGCTGCAAACTCTAGTTTTCCATGGGGGTGGGGCTGCTGGATGGGCACAGAGAGTACTTGTATGCAATCAGACCAGTCAGCCATGTCAGACTGAGCAGCAGCGAACTCAGGAGCTGGTGCAGTCTATTCACCCTTCATCTCATCTTTCTCAGCAGCAGCCTGCTCCTCCTTTTCAACTTCCTCTGGGTCTCTAAAAGTAAAGATCAGGCATAGCCTCCTACAGGTCCTCATTCCTTGAATGAGGAGTACTTCCAGGCCAAGATCTACCACATAGGACCCACCGAATTAACTCCCTTGTTGTTGCATGCATGGGATGGAAATGTCCACATAGGGCACAGGTGAGAATCTGTGTTACACAAAGCAATGGTGAGCAAGTTGACAATAGGATGCCTCTGGTGGTCAATCTTTGGATCAGTCACAACTAGAAGCTGTATGGTTCCCTGAAGGCTGCTTTGATCTGGTTACTGAGGGTCTCAAGTATGAAGAGGCCAGCAATGGGAGTGACTCCTGTGACAGCAGCAAACTTCAGCACAGCTTGCTGGCCAGTGTTTCTGGAGAGGACATCAGCAGAGTTCTCAATGGCAACAATAGCACAACCTGCAAGCAACAGATTCTCCCAGGTCCTCTTCAAATTTATGATGTAGATACCATCACTTTTCTTTTAGTATATGTACTGCTCCATCTGAAAGTCAAAGTTAGTGCCACATAAGTGGGTTCCTGTACCAAGGAATTTAAGGACATCCTCGTCCTTCATCTGTGGGACATCAAGGGCTCTGGATATTGTGTAAGTTTCCCTTTAAGTTACAACAGGAATCAAGAAAAATGCCATATGGACTTGTCCCTGGGCAGTCCTGAAAGGCTGATTAACAATTTTCCAACTTCAAGTATTAAAAACATTAAATTACTATGCAATTCCTGAAATCTTACAACTGCTAATGTGACTTTTAGTTTGAGAGCTAATTGGCATGATATCATTGTGCAGATTGTCTACTGTACAGCTCTAGAGGTACCTATTCAATTCTAGCAAGCTAGATAACATTCATTTAAAAACTAGAAACCCATACTTCATGCATTAGCAGATAACAGAGGGCTTACTCATAGATATTTAACATGGTACCTTGTTTCTCCGGAATATATGTTAAATATAAAATCACATTTAATTTTATAAGATCTCCATTAAGCATTCATTTTACTGCATTCTATGGATTTTTTACCCTATAGCCTTAACCTGGCTTCGTTTAAATAGTTACTGTTCTCTCTTAACTCAGAGGAAAGAAAACGGACTTTGTCGTCTGAACAATTTGGGCTAAACACCAGCTTTAATAATCATTACTCAGCCCAGGTTTCACTCCTATCACAAAATGGAAATAGTTCCTTGCATGTTATAATTTGGTTATCAAGATTAAATAAGCAAATAAAAATAAAGTCCCAGTACAAAATATGATGCATAATTGTACACAACAAAACTCTATCTTCTTCTTAAATTCTTTGGTTTGTATTCCCATTGCTTCAAATATCCTCCTATATTTAGTAAGGGCATACTGCTTAAAAGCCTTATTAGATTCAAATTTCTCTGTCCTTCAAACTAAAAACTCCCTCAAGGTCCAGAGAGCTTTGTTTATACTTCTTTGAAAGGTACATTCTTGTATATTGTGTCTGATGTTTTATAATTGTAATGAATTATCCTCCTTGCTTAATTGTGGAATTTTTAAGGCACCTGCAGTGTTGTCTGCTTTGAGCTGTTACAGAATGAGACATATTTCAGGCAGTCAATAGATGTTTGTAGATTCTATTGAAATCAAATTAGCAAAGAAGCCAGCAGATACCCACCCATTGTACCACCACTGCCAACTAAACGCTCTGCTGAGCTGATTGGATGCATATGGTAGTACATGCAATAGTCTATCTATTGATATGCAAAAACAACCACAGCAAGCTCCAAAGATATATATATATTTTTATTTTTCTCATTTATTTTTATTAGATATTTTCTTTATTTACATTTCAAATGATATACCCCTTTCCCAGTTTCCCCTCCAAATAAAAAAACAAACAAACAAACAAAAAACCTATTCCATCCCCTCTCCCCTGCTCACCAATCCAACCTCTTCCTCTTCCTGGCCCTGGCATTCCCGTACACTGGGGCATAGAACTCTCAAAAGACCAAGGGCCTCACCCCCCCATTGATGATGGACTAGGCCATCCTCTGCTACATATGCTGCTGGAGCCATGAGTCCCACCATGTGTACTCTTTGGTTAGTGGTTTATTTAGTCCCTGGGAACTCTGAGGGTACTACTTAGTTCATATTGTTATTCCTCCTAAGGGGTTGCAAACTCCTTCAGCTCCTTGGGCCCTTTCTCTATCTAGCTCCTTCATTCGGGACCATGTGCTCAGTCCAATGGATGGCTGTGAGCCTCTACTTCTGTATTAGTCAGGCACTAGCAGAGCCTCTCAGGAGACAGCTATATCAGGCTCCTGTCAGCCAGCAATTACTGGCATCCACAATAGTGTCTGGCTTTGGTGATTGTATATAGGAAGGATTTCCAGGTAGGGCAGTCTCTGGATTGTCCTTCCTTCAGTGTCTGCTCCATAGTTTGTGTCTGCAACAACTTCCATGGGTATTTTGTTCCCCCTTTTAAGAAGGAATGAAGTATCCACACTTTGGTCTTCCTTCGTCTTCAGTTTCTTTTGTCCCTAAGAATTTCATAAATTCATTGTTTTTAATAGCTGAGTAGTACTCCATTGTGTAAATGTACCACATTTTCAGTATCCATTCCTCTGTTGAGGGACATCTGGGTTGTTTTTAGTTTCTGGCTATTATAAATAAGGCTGCTATGAACACAGTGGAGCATGTGTCCTTATTACATGTTGGAGTATCTTCTGGGTATATGCCCAGGAGTGGTATTGCTGGATCCTCTGGTAGTTCCTGAGGAGCCGCCAAACTGATTTCCAGAGTGGTTGTACCAGCTTGCAATCCTACCAAACATGGAGGAGTGTTCCTCTTTCTCCACAACCTCTCCAGCATCTGCTGTCACCTGAGCTTTTAATCCTAGCCATTCTGACTGGTGTGAGGAGGAATCTAAGGATTATTTTGATTTGCATTTCCCTGTTTACTAAGGATGTTGAACATTTCTTTAGGTGCTTCTCAGCCATTCGGTATTCCTCAGTTGAGAATTCTTTGTTTAGATCTGTACCCCATTTTTAATAGGGTTATGCCATGGACTTGGTTTGTTATGGGGACCCCAATTTCAGCGGGATAAGAGTTCTGGTCAGGTGGGCAATAAGTCGGCAGATGACAGACAGACTCGACACAAGGGTTTGGTGAATCTGAATGTATTTGTACAAGGTAAAATTCAGGCTTAAATAGCATACAGCAAGCAGGGCAGATGACAAGAGTCACATAGGTGAGCAAGGGTTACAACAAGGGGCGCAAGACTGAGGTCACATAGGCAAGTGACTGCCACATCAATGTAGGATCAGGTAGCCAGGTGTGAAGCAGGTGGGAGAGCAGTGGAGCCCTCCTTGCTGGGGATATTTTGGTATTCCTATGCTAATTCTCTGGTTCTGCTGGAGGCAAACACCAGGAAGTTCGGATCTAACATTTGTAGCTAATGTCCTTGAGTGAGGGAAGCTCTTCGATTATTCTCTAGTATATAAAACAGTTCTTTCTTCTGTGGGACTGCCCTGAGAATTCTATGTTAACAGTAAGCAATGGTGCCTGA
>NC_045030.1:64872397-64880853 GCF_008632895.1 Mastomys coucha | reverse complement strand
CAATTCTTGATCTTAGAGCATAAGCTATTGGTGTTCTGTTCAGGAAATTTTCCCCTGTGCTCATGTGCCCAAGGCTCTTCTCCACTTTCATTTCTATTAGTTTCAGTCTATATCATTTTATGTGGAGGTCCATGATCCGCTTGGTCTTGAGCTTTATACAAGGAGATAAGAATGGATAGATTTGGATTCCTCTTCATGCTAACCACCAGTTGAGCCAGCACCACTTGTTGAAAATGCTGTCTTTTTTCCACTGTATGGTTTTAGCTCCTTTGTCAAAGATCAATTGACCATAGGTGTATGGGTTCATTTCTGAGTCTTCAATTCTATTCCATTCATCTACCTGCCTGTCACTGTACCAGTACCATGCAGCTTTTATCACAATTGCTTTGTACTACAGCTTAAGGTCTGGGATTGTGATTTCCCCAGAAGTTCTTTTATTGTTCAGAATAGTTTTTGCTATCCTACATTTTTTGTTATTACAGATGAATTTGCAAATTGTTCTTTCCAACTCTGTGAAGAATTGAATTGGAATTTTGATGGGGATTGCATTGAATCTGTAGATTGCTTTCTACAATATGACCATTTTTACTATATTAATCCCACCAATCCATGAGCATGGGAGATCTTTCCATCTTCTGAGATCTCCTTCCATTTCTTTCTTCAGAGACTCAAAGTACTTGTCATACAGATCTTTTACTTGCTTAGTTAGAGTCACAGCAAGTTGTTTTATATGTTTTCCAGTTTTGTGGAGTATAGGCTTTTTAAAGTAGGATCTCATGATATTTTGTATGTCCTCAATGTCTGTTATGTTTCCGTTTTCATTTCTGATCTTCCTAATTAGGATACTGTCTCTGTGTCCTATAGTTAGTCTAGCTAAGGGTTTATCTATCTGATTTATTTTGTCAAAGAACCAGCTCCTATTTTGTTGATTCTTTGTATAGTTCTTTTTATTTATACTTGGTTGATTTTAGGCCTGAATTTGATTATTTCCTGCCTTCTACTCCTCTTGTGTGAATTTGTCTCCTTTTGTTCTAGAGCTTTCAGATATGCTGTCAAATTGCTGGTGTATGCTCTCTCCAGTTTCTCTTTGGAAGCATTCAGAGCTATGAGTTTTCCATTGAGGACAGCTTTCATTGTGTCCCATATGTTTGGGTATGTTATGGCTTTATTTTCATCAAATTCTATAAAGTCCTTTAATTTCTTTCTTTATTTCCTTGACCAAGTTATCATTGAGTAGAGTGTTCTTAAGCTTCCAGGTATATGCTGGCTTTCTATCATTTATGTTGTTTTTGAGGACCAGCCTTAGTTCATGGTGATCTAACAGGCTGCAAGGGATTATTTCAATCTTCTTGTATCTGTTGAGGCCTGTTCTGTGACCAGTTATATGGTCAGTATTAGAGAAGGTACCATGAGGTGATGAGAAGAAGGTATATTCTTTTGTTTTAGGATGAAATATTCTGTAGATATCTGTTAAATCCATTTTTCATAACTTTTCTTAGTTTCACTGTGTCTCTGTTTAGTTTCTGTTTCCATGATCTGTCCATTGCAGAGAGTGGGAGGTAGAAGTTTCTCACTATTATTGTATGCAGTACAATGTGTGCTTTTAGCTTTAGTAAAGTTGCTTTTATGAATGTAGATGCCTTTGCATTTGGAGCATAGAGGTTCAGAATTGATAGTTCATCTTGGTAGATTTTACCTTTGATGAATATGAAGTGTCCTTCCTTGTCTTTTTTGATCACTTTAGGTTGAAAGTCGATTTTATTCGATATTAGAATGGATACTCCAGCTTGTTTCTTGGGAACAGTTCCTTGGAAAATTGTTTTCTAGCCTTCTATTCTGAGGTGGGTTTCTTGTATGCAACAAAATGTTGGGTCCTGTTTACTTAGCCAGTTCATTAGTCTATGTCTCTTTATTAGGGAATTGAGTCCATAATATTAATAGATACTAAGGAAAAGTAATTGTTGCTTCCTGTTATTTTTGTTGTTAGAGTTAGAATTCTGTTCATGTAGCTGTCTTCTTTTAGTTTTGTTGAACGATTACTTTCTTGTTTTTTCTAGGATGTAATTTCCCTCCTTGTGTTGGAGTTTTCCATTTATTATCCTTTGAAGGGCTGGATTTATAGAAAAATATTGCATAAATTTGATTTTGTCATGGGATACCATTGGTTTCTCCATTTATGGTAATTGAGAGTTTTGCTGGGTATAGTAGCCTGGGCTGGCATTTGTGTTCTTGTAGGGTCTGTATGACATCAACCCATGATCTTCTAGCTTTCATAGTCTCTGGTGAGAAGTCTGGTGTAATTCTGATAGGCCTGCCTTTATAGGTTACTTGACCTTTTCCCCTTACTGCTTTTAAAATTCTTTCTTTGTTTAGTGAATTTGGTGTTTTGATTATAATGTGATATAAGGAATTTCTTTTCTGGTCCAGTCTATTTGGAGTTCTATAGGCTTCTTGTATGTTCATGGGCATCTCTTTCTTTAGGGTAGGGAAGTTTTCTTCTATAATTTTGTTGAAGATATTTACTGGCCCATTACATTGGGAGTCTTCACTCTCTTGTATATCTATTATTCTTAAGTTTGGTCTTCTCATTGTGTCCTGGATTTCCTGAATGTTTTGCGTTAGGAGCTTTTTGCATTTTGCATTTTCTTTGACTGTTGTGTCAATGTTTCCTATGGTATTTTCTGCACCTGAGATTCTCTCTTCTATCTCTTGTATTCTGTTGGTGATGCTTGCATCTATGGCTCCTGACTTCTTTCCTACATTTTCTATCTACAGAATTGTCTCTTTTTTTGTGATTTCTTAATTGCTTCTACTTCCATTTTTATATCCTGGATTGTTTTGTCTCATTCCTTCACCTGTTTGGTTGTGTTGTCTTGTAATTCTTTAAGGGATTTTTGTGTTTCCTCTTTCAGAGCTTGTACTTGTTTACTTGTCTTCTCCTGTAATTCTTTAAGGGTTTTTTGTGTTTCTTCTTTTTGCTCTTCTACTTGTTTACTCCTGTTCTTCTGTAATTCTCTAAGGGATTTTTGTTTTTCCTCTTTAAGGGCTTGAACCTGTTTACCTGTGTTCTCCTGTATTTCTTTAAGGGTGTTATTTCTGTCCTTCATAAATTCCTCTATCACCATCATGAGATATGATTTTAGATCCACATCTTGCTTTTCTGGTGTGTTGGAATATCCAGGACTTGCTGTGTTAGGAGTACTAGGTTCTAATGAAGCCAACTAGCCTTGGTTTCTGTTGTTAAGATTCTTGCGTTTGCCTTTAGCCATCTGTTAATCTCTGGTGTTAGATGTTCTTGCTGTCTCTGGCTGGAGCTTGTTCCTCCTGTGGGTCTGTAAGTCTGTGTCAGCACTTCTGGGAGATCAGCTCTCTCCTGGTAAGACCTGGGCACAGAGGGCTGTAGATCAGCCTTCCCTCCTGTGTACAGATGGATGCAGGAAGGATTCTGTCCCATCTGCTCTGTGGCTTTTGAGGCCTGTGCCTCCTTGTTGGTCCTGCCTTAGAAAGTCACCAGAGAGAAAATGGTGATCTCATCTGAGTCTCTGGGTCAGAGCACTTTCTGGAGACCAGCTCTCCCCTGGCAGGAAACATGCGCAGAGGGCTGTGTAACAGGTGTACCTCCTGGGTGTAGATAGAGGCAGGAAGGACCCTGTCCCAGCTGCTCTGCTGCTTTTGTGGCCTGTGCCTCCTGGCTGGCCCCACCCTAAAAAGTCACCAGAGAGAAAAATCCCAAAGATATATTTTGCACAGCACAAAGAAAATAACGAGGTTTAAATTGTTCAAATTGGTTGAGCAATAAATGTCTTTTATAAAATGAAGGCCCTTAAAGACTGAGTTGGTGATGGATTGGATAATCAATTGTAAAATGCAATTTCAAAAATAAAACAAACATCATAGAACATTCTTAAACTCAATTATCAATATGCATAAACTCTTTAACCTTTAAGTTCCCATTGGTTGCAAATCTATACTAAATATTATGCTCTGGTACTGAGACATATCTGTCATGATGATGTATTGTTAAGTATGTTTACATATATTTAGATTGCCTGCCTTCTTTATTAATGAAATATGCATTATCCCTACCCAGAATTCAGATTTTCCTACTGATGTCTTATAACATAAAATGCATATGACTTAAATAAAATTATGACCTTTTTGAACTAAAAGATTTATTTTGAAAATTCAAGATATTCAAGCAATCTTGTAAAATGGGATGTTAATTACCAGAAGGAATGAGAAACTTTCAGAAGAAAGTAGACATAAAAGCATCTGTCCAAATAATCGGGAGACAAAAGGATGTTTTATACAGGTCCACTTTTTGTTGTTGTTGTTGTTGTTGTTGTTTTTTCAAGACAGGGTTTCTCTGTGTAGCCTTGGCTGTCCTGGAACTCATTCTGTAGACCAGGCTGGCCTCGAACTCAGAAATCTGCCTGTCTCTGCCTCCCAAGTGCTGGGACTAAAGGTGTGTCCCACCACCGCCTGGCTCAGGCCCACTTTTTAATGTGTGCTTTGACCTTTTACACTTATTCCAAAAGGGATTTATTCATATAAAGAACAAAATTGTAAGTGATGAAAGGATGGGGAAAAGGCCCAAAAGGCCTCAACACTACAGAAAAGAACTATAGGTAACAGAGAAAAACTGTCCTTGGGAGTGGGAGAGAAGATCTTCCTGGGGGAAGGCCACACCAATCCAATGCCCAACAATCAACCCTGGGAACATACATACAAATCGTATCAATCATATGAACTGAACAGATTATTTTTAGGAATATACATATATGCATGTGATAATAATTAGTGAAGAAAGAGGCCACCAATTCAAAATAAAGTAGAGAATGGTATATGGGAGGGTCTGGGGAAGGAAAGTGAGAAATGTTATAATTGTGTTATAATCTCAAAAAAGTTTAACAGACACTTTTAAAAGTTTAACATGACTTTATAATAACAGGCTACCTCTATAGATGGACAAGTGAGAAAATAAAGAAAGGGAGTGTGAACTGATATTTGAAAAGATAAGGTCAAGCCAAATCAGAAAACAATCATGTAGCTATTCATCAGAGCTAGTAGCATGAGCCCAACAGGGGTGAATATACTGTGGGCCTAGGTTTGATTTTCAACCTTGAAAGTCTAGAAACATTTTTATTAGGTATTTTCTTTATTTACATTTCAAATGTTATCCCCTTTCCTGATTTCCCCTCCAAAAAAAACCCAAACAAACAAACAAACAAAAAAAAACAAAATCTATTCTCTCCCCACGCCTCCTGCTCACCAACCCAACCTCTCCCTGGTCCTGGCATTCCCCTACACTGGGGCACAGAACCTTCACAAGACCAAGGGCCTTTCCTCCCATTGATGGCCAACTAGGCCATCCTCTGCTATACACATGCTGCTGGAGCCATGAGTCACACCATGTGTACTCTATGGTTGGTGGTTTAATCCCTGGGAGCTCTGGGGATACTAGTTAGTTCAATTTGTTGCTCCTCATATGGGGCTGCAAAACCCTTCATCTTCCTGGGTCCTTTCTCTATCTCCTTCATTGGGGACTCTGAGATCAGTCTGATGAATGGCTGTGGGCCTCCACTTTTGTATTCGTAGAACACTGCCAGAGCCTCTCAGGAGACAGCTATATCAGGCTCCTGTCAGCCAGCACTTGCTGGCATCCACAATAGTGTCTGGGTTTGGTGATTGTATATGGGAAGGATCCCCAGATGTGGCAGTCTCTGGATTGTCCTTCCTTCAGTCTCTGCTCCATACTTTGCCTCTGCAACTCCTTCCATGGGTATTTTGTTTCCCCTTCTAAGAAAGATCGAAGTATCCACACTTTGGTCTTCCTTCTTCTTGAGTTTCTTGTGGTTTATGGATTATATCTTGGGTATTCTGAGCTTCTAGGCTAATATCCACTTATCAGTGAGTGCATACCATGTGTGTTCTTTTGTGATTGGGTTACCTTACTCAGGATGATACTCTCCAGATCCATCCATTTCCCTAAGAGTTTCATAAATTCATTGTTTTTAATAGCTGAGTAATACTCCATTGTGTAGATGTACCACAATTTCTGTATCCATTCTTCTGTTGAGGGACATCTGTGTTGTTTCCATTTTCTGGCTATTATAAATAAGGCTGCTATGAACATGGTGGAGCATGTGTCCTTATTACATGTTGGAGCATCTTCTGGGTATATGCCCAGGAGTGCTATTGCTGGGTCCTCAGGTAGAACTATGTCCAATTTCCTCAGTAACTACCAAACTGATTTCCAGAGGCAAATTTTTGTAGGGACCCAAATTGGAATCACAAGATTATTTAGAGAACTAAGAAACCAATGAAAGTGAAAACAAACATTTAAGGAGGTGCTTCAATTAGGCCAGAGGGGCTGGAAAGAGAACAGTTAAAGCCCTCTATGATATGGTGAGTGATGTGTAGGGTTGAATAGACACTCTTTTACACTTGTTGAAATTTAAAAGTATAAATGGAAAGATTAAGTGTGTGAAAGGGTACAGAAATATATAGATATGCAAAAGAAAAAAAAGCATCCACTGGCCCAATATAATTCACAAGCTTATATTCCTCTTTTACTGCACAGTATGAGGAGAATAAGGAATTTCAGGAATACAGTAAATAATTTAGAGGATCTCAATGGGCCCCACAGAACAGACAAGTGAGTGTAAATGATTCTGTATGGAAATGATTTGAAGGACAAAGGAATATGATGAACATCAGTCTATGTGAGTTATCAGTCTCCAGTGTTTCATCCTGTGGTATGTATGGGTGTAAACTTCTGTAGTTAGCAAAATTTAGGAAGACTAAAGGCAACTACACTTCTTTTGGTGAAACAATTTAGGTTAGCATAAGGAAAGTTTGCAAAACGTTCTTTATAGGGAAGGGGGAAATCCAAGAAAGTCAGAAGAAACTTGATTCCAAACATGTCTTTAAGGCTTTTTAATGTCCTTTGATCAAATTGATCAGCATGCCTCAAAAATGTTGTTTTAGAAGATAGTGTTCTCCATCTATACAAAGGCAAAGAAACATTTTTTTTTGGTTTGTTTTGGGGATTTTATATTGTTTTGTTTTGATTTTTAGTGTAGTGTGATTTTGAACAGTAAGGACCTGAGACTAGCTGGTACCAGGGAACTTGAGGCCTCCAAATAACCAGACCTACAGTTACAGGATCAAAATGAAAAAAGGTCTCACACTTGGTTATGTTTCTATTTCTGTAAGTCAAAGGGTAGACTCACCATGCTTTGCTAACAGCTGTTTGGAGGGAGGCAATAATGAATGCAAGAAACTTAGGAAGTGATTATAAGTGTTTCAGGTAAAATGTCATGTGGATATAAATATGATTCAGAAATAAGACCTTTTGAACACTGGTTTGGTTTTGGTTTGTTTTTTGCTTTTTTGTTTGTTTTGTTTTGTTTTGTTTTGTTTTGTTTTGTTTTTTGAGAGAGAGTGTCCTAAATTGAATATCACTAACTTGATTAAATGTGATTTGCTATTTCATATTTATTATTCAGTACACTTGAAAGTTGATATTAGCACATAATTTTAGGTAGGGCAATTATTATGACTGTATAAAACCATGTTTAATGCAAGTCAAAGCAGGATGAAAAGGAATTTGAAAATATAAATAACCAAATTGATTTTTATAACTTTTATTTGAGAATACAGATTATATTCACTTGATAAAAATGTAAAATGTCATATTAATTAAAAATAACCCAAAACACCTAACATATTCCCCCTCCCATTCTCTAATTTATCTTACCTCTTCTCTAAACCCTTAAACTCCTACAATTTTATTAGATAATTTCTTTATTTACATGTCATATGATATCTCCTTTTCCAGTTTCCCCTCCAAAAGCAAAAACAAAAACAACAAAAAGAACAAACCCCTGTTCCCTCCCTCCTCCCTACTCCCCCTGATCGCCACCCCACCCTCTCTTGCTTACTGGCCCTGGCATTCCCCTACACTGAGGCATAGAACCTTCACAGGGCCAAGGGCCTCTCCTCCCATTCATGACCTACTTATCCATCCTCTACTATACACATGATGCTGGAGCCATTAGTCCCACCATGTGTACTCAACAAAATACCCATGGAAGTTTTTGCAGAGACAAAGTATGGAGCAGAGACTGAAGGAAGGACAATAAAGAGACTGCTCCACCTGGGAATCCTTCCCATATTCAGTCATCAAATCCAGACACTATTGTGGATGCAGGCAAGTACTTGCTGAGAGGGGCCTGATATAGCTGTCTCCAGAGAGGCTCTGACAGTACCTGACTAATACAGAAGTAGAAGCTCACAGCCATCCATTGAACTGAGTACAGGATCCCCAATGACAGAGGTAGAGAAAGGACCCAAGGAGCTGAAGGGTTTGTAGCCCCTTAGGCGGAACAACAATATGAACTAACTAGTACTCTCAGAGCTCCCAGGGAGTAAACCACCAACCAAAGAGTACA
>NC_045030.1:64870377-64871740 GCF_008632895.1 Mastomys coucha | reverse complement strand
TATTATTTTTATTTTATTTTGGAGGGGAAACTGGGAAAGGAGATACCATATGACATGTAAATAAAGAAAATATCTAATAAAAAAAGAAGACAAAAAAATGATCTACAAACTTATCAGCAGAAAAATCAATGCTGCACCACAGTAAGAACAGACATTACCAAAAAGACAAAAGATAACACATATTGGCAAAGATGTTGAAAAGAGGAAACCTTTACTCATTCTTAGCAGCAAATTTCTGTAATTAATCTTGATTTTATGTGAATGCTTTGAGGAACAAGTAGAACATCCAGAAACAGCATTTCTACCTATGTCTGTGAAAGAGCATTTCAAGTCATAACTAATTTGAAGATAATGAGCTATAATGAACATGGACAGTATTATCCCAGGGTCCAGTACAGCATTTCTTCTGTCCTTCTGGCTTTATGTCAGCCTGTAAGATCTTCAGTCCTATCTCCACGCGATGGTAGAGTGAAACCTCCAAAACTATGAGCAAAATAAATCTGCTTTCCTTTGAGTTATTTTTGTTATATAACTGGTCACAAGAAAAATAATTAACACACAATATAAATTAACACCATTATTAAGAACAAATGTATGGGGGTTCATCAAAAAATTTAAAATATTACTATCCTACAACTCAGCAGTCTCAACCCTAGAAACATATCCAAAGGAAATGAAGTCAGTGCATTGAAAAGATGGGCTGGAGAGATGGCTCAGTGGTTAAGAGCACTGACTGTTCTTCCAGAGGTCCTGAGTTCAAATCCCAGCAACCACATGGTGGCTCACAACCATCTGTAAGGAGATCTGATCACTTTTTCTGGTGTATCTGAAGACAGCGACAGTATATATTCACTTATATAAAAAATAAATCAATCTTAAAATGATAATTTTGAAAAGATATATTCTCATGTTTATTATCATACTATTTACAATAATTAAGAAACAGAAACAACCTTAGAATCTATTAACTGGCAAATAGAAAAAGAAAGTATGGGATATGAATACTATGATGAATCATGTAGCCATAAAAAGGAGTGAAATCTTTCTATTTGCAATAATGTAGATGAGACTGGATATCACTGAACTATGTAAAATAAGCCCAGTAAATAAATATAAGTACTGCATGATTTCACACCTATGGACAGTTTAAAATATTTATTTTTGCAAGTTGAGTATGGGCTGGTAGTTAATAGAGGCTGTGGAGAGTAGGAAGAAGTAAGGAATAGAAAAAGGTGACAAATGAGCATTTATTTACTAGTAGACAGGAACAGAGACATTCTAAAGTACTGTTGCATAGTGGGCTACTGATAGATAACAATAACAACGAAGTTTTAGATAATAACAAATCATATTTCAAACATCT
>NC_045030.1:64862725-64870366 GCF_008632895.1 Mastomys coucha | reverse complement strand
TACTGATAGATAACAATAACAACGAAGTTTTAGATAATAACAAATCATATTTCAAACATCTAATACAGAAATCTTCTCATCATAAATAATGAAGATTGGATATTGGCAGTCATGCCAAGTCCTTGTGGTTTGAGGAGGCACCAAAAGCCAGATAAAAGAGTTGCTTTTGCCAACTTGTTCATTAGCCATATGCAAACTAAATCCAACAAAACAATTGCTTGAACCTGGTCCCTAATGGAAATTCTGTAATGTGTGCTTGTCATGCATAAGTGATCACAGAAGGTCAGTAAAGGACAGTCTTAGAAGTAAAAATAAATATTGGCTCCATTCCAAAGATTCATAAACTTTCAAAGGACTGAAGCTTCCTGGAATTTTAAATATAACTCAAAATCAGTTAGCAAAATTTTCACTACTAAGCTGGTACACATTCCCAGTTGAAAATGAGTAAGTTGGACTGTCTGCTCACTAGTATAAGAATTCTATGACTTTTTAAGCTACAGAGGGCCACTTTATAAGTACATATTTCTGAATGATCTGCCAGACCCCAATGTAGGAATGCATAATAATATTCATAGTATCATTATTCACAGTTAACAGAGTCTCTAACTAGCCTAGGATTCATTAATAGTAGAATGAGTTTCTTCCTCTGCCCCCTTCTAGTAATTCTCCACAACCTATCTCTGTTTCTTTGTGACTCCCTGTCAATCCCCATACTCTCTACCAGGGAATGCACAGCTCTCTGCACTTGGCTGAGACACAGAAAATCTATCTGTGTCCACTCTCCCCTCCTCCGTTGTAGATTGTCCGGAGTACTGTTAGAATGCTGCCCCAGTCAGCCCACCTTCAGACCTGCTGCCCTTACTGGCCAGAATCACAGCACCCCTAGTTTTATCTTTTTTTTGTGATGCTCCATGTAGTTTTATTAATTTCAGAGGATCTGAATATTTTTCATAGGAGTCAGGGTGGACAAAAATGAAGCATATAGGGTCAGCATACAAACAGGTTTACAGTGGGAAGGCATCACCATATTCAGACAGCTGCCTCTACCTAGTCAAGGGAAAGAACATTTGGGACTCTTCATGATTTCAGGGGAGGTAGGCAGATCTAATCCACCATCAGCACTTAGGTGATACTTTTTTTAATTGGATATTTTATTTGTTTTTGTTTTTTTAATTCTACATTTTATTTATTTACATCCTGGTTCCCCCTTTGCAAACCCCCTGTCTCACCCCCCCCCTCTTACTCTGCTTATATGAAGGTGCTCTACTACCTACCTACTCACTCCTGCCTCAACACCTTACATTCCTCTACACTGGGCATCAAGCCTTCACAGAAACAAGGGTCTCCCTTCCCATTGATGCCAGATAAGGCCCCTTCAGCTCCTTCAGTCCTTCCCCTAAATCCTCCATTGTGCTTCTTCAGATGGTTGGCTGCAAGTATCCACATCTGTATTGGTCAGGATCTGGCAGAGCCTCTCAGAAGACAGCTGGATCACACTCCTATCAGCAAGCACTTCTTGGTATCAGCAATAGTGTCTGGGTTTGGTGTCTATAGTGGGATGGATCCCCATGTGGGGCAGTCTCTGGATGCCCTTTCCTTCAGTCTCTACTCCACTCTTTGTGCCTGTATTTCCTTTAGACAGCTGCAATTTTGTTAATTGGGTTAAAATTTTGGAGATGGGTGGGTGGCCCCATTCCTCAACTGGGGGACCATGCCAAACCTCTGTATATAGACTTGACAGGTTCTCCCTCCCCTTGTGGGATATTTCTGCTAATGTTATCCCATGGGAGGCTCGTGCTTTCCTGGTATCAGGAACTTTCTGGTTGCTACTCCCCAGTTCCCCATCCCCCATTGCTACATACCTCTGTTCAATTTCCTGACCCTCTCCTCCATCTCCTCCCATACCTGACCCTTCACTTCTTTTTCCCCTCTCCCTGTTCTCTTCCTTCCATATCCCTCCCACCCTCTACTTCGGTTGATTATTTTTCTCCTTTCTAAGTAGGACTGAGGCGTCCACTCTTTGGTCTTCCTTCCTCTTGAGCTTCATGTAGTTCACAAGTTCCATGTGGTCCTTCCTCACAAGCTTCATGAGTTGTATCATGGGTATTCCTCACTCTTTGCCAAATATCCACTTATCAGTAAATACATACCATGTATGGTCTTTTGTGAATGAGTTGCCTCACTCAGGATGATATTTTCTAAATCCATCCATTTGCCTATAAATTTCATAAATTCATTGTTCTATCTTTGCCACACTTTGTAGTGCTGGACCCAAGGTCTTGCTTAAGAGAACTCAAGACTCAATGGCCTACAGCTTCCCAGCTAGCCTATCATTCATCCAGTGCATTGAAGAAATCTGCAGCTGTATAGATCTTAACCTACAGTTCTAACCAGAACTAGAACTAGATCTATAACTAGTCAGAATCTGAACTGTACAATCCAGAGTGACTCTAAGACTGAAAAATCAAACACCATTCTTCTGATCCACAAAATCAGAACAAGCTAAGGTCCATTTTCTCACATCTATTCAATATAGTACCTGAAGTCTTAGTTAAAACACAAAACAACTGAAGGAGATTAAAGGGACACAAATAAGAAAAGAGGAAGTCAACATATCCTTACTTGCATATGGTAAATTTTATACCTTAAATACCCTAAAGGATACTCAAGGTAGCTACAGTTGATAACAGTTTCAGCAAACTAGTGCATACAAAGTTAATATGCAAAAATCAATAGCCTTCCTATCTACAAATGACAAACATACTAAGAAAGAAATCAGGGAAAAATACTTTTCACAATAGCCTCAAAAATTATCTTGGGATAACTTTAATCAAGCAAGTAAATGACTAGTATAATAAAAGATGTAAAACATTGATGAACAAAATTGAAGAAGATATCAGAAAATGGAAAGCTCTCCCATGCCTATGCAATGATAGGAGTAATATAGTGAAAATGCCCATCATAACGTAAGCAATCTACAGATTTGATGCAATCCCCATCAAAGTTACAATACAAACCTTCATACAGGTTGAAAAATAACCTTCCACTTTTTCTGGAAATACAACAAAACAGCCAAAAGACCAAAACAAAACAAAAAAAAACAAAACCAGGATACCTAAACCAATCTTGATCAATAAAAGAGAAAAAAAAAAAAAACAGAAACAAACAAGCAAACAAACAACTTTCCAGAGATACAAATATTCCAGATTTTGAGTTTTACTAAAAAAAAGGACATGATAATTGATGGACTAGAATTGAAGACCCAAGTATAACTCCCCATTCTTAAGGACACCTGATTTTTTTTGAGATTATATCACAATATTTCTCCTTTCTTCCCACCATAACCTACCATGAACTCCTTCAAATTTATCCCCTCTTTGTTCACTGTTGATGCATGAGCAAGACTTGAACCAAATTGGCATTATGATTCATTAAGATCAACAATTAATAAATGGGACCTAATGAAACTTAAAAGGCTTCTATACAGTAAAAAGCAAAGAAGCAGCTAACATAATAAGGGAAAAGCCCTCATCAATTATAAATCTGACAGGATTATCCTCTAGAATATAAAAGAACAGCAACAACAACAAAAAACCACTAAGCATCAAAAAAAAAAAAAACAACCCAACTAAAATTGAGTATACAAGTGAAGAAAGAATTCTCAAAATATTAAACCAAAATAAATAAATAAATAAATAAATAAATGTTGAGAATATGTTTTAAAGCGTTTACAACGTCTTTAGCCATCATGGCATTACAATTTGAAGCTACCCTGAGATTTCATCTTACCTGAGTCAGAATGTTGAAGGTTAATAAAATGAATGAGAATAGATGCTATCAAGGATAGAGGGGAAGGAACACATTCATTCACTGATGGCAGAACTACAAACTAGCATAGCCCCTATAGAAATCAATGTGAAGTTTCTTCAAAGAACCTGAATGTATTTACCCAAAGGTAAATACAGAGATAACCTGCTCTTTCATGTTCATTGTTTCTCTATTCATATCAGCCAGTAATTGGAAACAGTCCAGGTACCCATCAACTGATGACTGGAGAATGAAAATGTGGTACATTTACATGATGGAATAGTATTCTGCTGTTAAGAAAAATGAAAATTTCAGGTAAATGGATGGAGCTAAAAACAGTTTTTCTGAGTGGAGTAACGTAGACCTAGAAAGATAAAAGTTGCTTTTTTTCTTATATGTGGGTGCTGGTCCTTAAGCTTTAGATATGTTTGTGTTTCAATCTGAGCAAACACAGGGATTAGATAGCTAGCATGAGTCCAGGGCAGAGAATGGGATCTTCCAAAGAAAAGAAAATAGAATACAGTGTCATCAAGAGATTAAGAAAAAACAAAAATAGGACGATTAAGTGGAGGGAGGCAATAAGAGGGAAGGGTAAAGAAGGGAATAGGGTGAGGGACAACGAAAACTAAAAGCCTTTAAAAGCCACATAGAAACCTACTACTACTGAAGGTTTGAAAATTAAATGCACATGTGTTGGTTAGATTTATGGCAACTTAACACAGGCTAGTTTCATTTAAGAAGGAAACTTGATTGAGGAAATTTCGCCAACTAGATTGGCCTTGTACTGGCTGGTTTTGTGTGTCAACTTGACACAAGCTGGAGTTATCACAGAGAAGGGAGCTTCAGTTGAGGAAGTGCCTCTATGAGATCCAGCTGTGGGGCATTTTCTCAATTAGTGATCAAGGGGTAGGGCCCTTTGTGGGTGGTGCCATCCCTGGGCTGGAAGTCTTGGGTTCTATAAGAGAGCAGGCTGAGCAAGCCAGGGGAAGCAAACCAGTAAAGAACATCTCTCCATGGCCTCTGCATCAGCTCCTGCATCATGACTTGCTTGAATTCCAGTCCTGACTTCCTCTGGTGATCAACAGCAATGTGGAAGTAAGCTCAATAAACCCTTTCCTCCCCAACTTGCTTCTTGGTCATGATGTTTGTGCAGGAATAGAAACCCTGACTAAGACAGGCCTGCAGTGCATTTTCTTGATTATTGATTGATGTGAGTAGGGCTTACCAGATTGTAGGTGGTGCCATACCTGGGCACTTATGAAAAAGCAGGCTGAACAAAACAATGGGAGAAAGCCAATATGCAGAACTTCTCCATGGCTTCTGCATCAGCTCCTGCCCCCAGGTTCATGCCTTGAGTTCCTACCCTGACTTCTCTGGATTTATATGGATTATGAGGTATAAACTGAAATATTCTGCCCCCAAGTTGCTTTTAGTCATGGTGTTTTATTGCATCAATAGACATCAAACTATAATATCACATATGAAGAGAATTTAAAGGATTCACCAGATAATTGAGATGACAATACTCTAAACTAGACATCTTATGCTACCAAGTAAAACCCTCAGTATAAAGATGGGGTACATTTCATTCAGTTGTTGGTAAAAGAGAGCTCATAGTCCCCATCTCAAAAGCAAATGCCAATGTTGTTGGTAACCCTCTACAACCTGACAGTAACGTCTTATTACTGAAAACAAATCAACAAACAAAACACTTACATCATCCAAACTGGAAAAATAAAACTGAGGCCCAGCTAGAAGCTTTATCCCTATTAATGACCATTCATAGAGCTGCTAGTTACTCAGCAGGCTATAAGAGGAGAAAGGAAATCATCAATGTCATCCAGCTACAAACCCTGTGACCCACAGGGCCACCTGCCTGAAGATATACTGATATAATAGTGACACGAATTTCATTTGCCATTCCATCTCTGTGGAGTTCCATTAAAGACAAAAATAATTTATAAGGAGATATATATATATATATGTATATATATATATATATATGTGTGTGTGTGTGTGTGTGTATGTATATGTATATATATATACATATATATACATATATAGAGAGATGATAATAGATGATAGATAGATAGATAGATAGATAGATAGATAGATAGATAGATATCAGAACATGATGCCTTGGAAGGTGAAATTGTGTTATTAGTGAAGAAAAAAATGAAGTAATATTCTTAAGATAATGGATGTTTTTGTTTATATGAAAGTATATATTTAAAATTTGTGAAATGATAGATTTAGCTATAGATAAACACTGGACAGGAATGAAAAAATCCAATAGAAAGTTCTTATCAATGTTATCTATGAATGCTGATGTGTCTTAATCAGGGTTTCTATTGTCATGATAAAACATCATGAACAAAAACAACTTTCACGTTTGGGGAGGAAAGGGTTTATTTCAGCTTACAGTTCCATATTACAGTCTATCACTAAGGGGATCTGGGCAGAGACTCAACCAAGGGCAGGAACCTGGAGGCAGGAGCTGATACAGAGACCATGGAGAAGTACTGCTTCCTGACTTGCACAGTCTGCTTTATTACAGCAAACCTAGGGTCAACTTCACAAAGGTGGCACTGCTCACAGTGAGCTCTGCCCTCCTGTATGAATCATCAGTCCAGAAAATATACCACAGGCCTATCTGGAGAGGGTATTTTTCTCAAGTGGGGTTCCATCTTCTAAAATGACTCTAGCTTGTGTCAAGTAGACATAAAACTTGTATAACACAAAAGGTGTTTAGGGAGATGTGTAGTTATACTTGCAATGCACTGGAGTTGATACATCAATCAGATGGTGCCTCCATATAGATATGTGATAATATAAATAAAAAAAAAGATGCCTCTGGTAGAGCTAGAAAAATATGTCCCATTGATGTATTATTTCAAAGCTATAACCCTATTTCACTTGGCCTGGTTTTGTGCTATATTCACCACAACAGCAGAATATTCTTACCATCTAGCAACATTCTTCCTCTTTATTGTTACAAGCTAATTTATTGTTCTAGGGCATCTTCTTAACCAATAACAGTTAATGTTATTTTGCCTCTCACAACAGCCAAAGTTACCCTGACTCTCACAGTCACTAGTCAAATTCAGTTGTAGTTTGTTATTCAGTGTTACTTCATTTATTGCGTAGCATACATATTCTACAATTGAAATATTTCAGATATCATTTTTATTCTTGGTGATTCATAAGATTTTATCTTCATTAATCAATATGCTCCAGTATACTCTAATATAGTTAAATAAAACAAGCTTATAAAGCACAGTATTAATTTCAGCAGTATGTTCTTTGCTACTAAATAAAATGCATATTTTGTCAGTATCACTCCACTCCACAAATAACAGGCAAGTTATGATTTCTGGCTAATCACATCACCTCTGTCATCATTGGATGTCATCACATCTATATCATTGGAGGATTCTCCAATGATCCATCACTGCTCACGCGACTTTTATGTCTCACAGAGAAATAATCACACTGAAATAAATATCAAGATTGCTATTTTCATTCTCTGACCTATTTGCAATAGAGAGTAAATTTTTTAATATGTTGACACAAAGTTTAGATGATATAGAAAAATAGTAACTCCCTTCATTTATTAACTGCTTTGACTTTATTTACTTGACTTTACTTTCAATTTATTTTCATTTTATACACAAACATTCACATGGAAAGTGTACATGGCTAATAATCTTTTATTTTATTAACAATTCTTTTTGTTAAATTTCCTTGTTTAAGTTATATGATGTCAGACTCCCGGGGGAGCCGCAGGGCAGCAGGGACACGATCCTCTCAGCTTCCGAGTGACAGAGGGAGTTC
>NC_045030.1:64851372-64855758 GCF_008632895.1 Mastomys coucha | reverse complement strand
AAAATAAAAAAAAAAAAGTTATATGATGTCTTTCCTCTTTATTTACTAGATACTTATAATCAAGAGGATATTAGAATACTCACTGTTAAGCTAGAGAAATAGATCAGCTATTGCAGTGCTTGTCTGACATGCCCAAGGTCTTGCATTCCATCTATAGTACCATGAAAAGGAGAATGTTCACTGGCAGAGTCTTATGTCGTTGCTGTAAATGAAATCTCAAAAAATAAAAACAAATCAAAAAAATCAAATAGTCATTATTATTTTCAACTTTCATAAAACTCAGCACAATAAAATTAGTTTGTGCAATTAAAAATTCACACACAAAAATCTAAAATAATAGAATAGGAAGGCAACAAGTTTTCTTTTGAGACAGGATATTGCTCTATAACTCAGGCTATCAGAATTTACTAGATCTCATTATATAGTCCAGGCTGCCATCTAATTCATGACAATCCTCCCTCAACCTTCCAAATACTAGGATTACAGGTACAAGCCCCTCATCCCAGCTAAGGGCTGACAATTTCTCCAACAGTAAACTAGGTGATGGATATAACCCTATGCCAATCAGTTCCAAAGATGATTGCCAGTGGTTAAAGAAAACAATCCTGCTATTCTATGGATGACTAGAAATGAATTTGACCCTCCAAAACCCTACAGAAGTTGTACTAAGGGAAAGTGCATTATTAAAAGTCTGAAAATTCATTCTACTTGCTATCCTCTCATAAGAATCAGATAGAGACAAATCAAGATACAAATCTTGAGACTGGCCATTAAACACTGCTTCCAAGAATTCTCCCATCATCTAGATAAGCATAAAAAGACAATTACAAAAGAAAAAATACATACTTACATAAAAAACAAACAAATATATGTATATATAAAACTCACCTTATATTTCTCCATAACAACATTCAACAACGGACCTTCATAATAGAAAACATTTATGTTAACAACTCAATGGAATGTAGCCAGGAAAAAAAAAGATGGATAGAGAAGTCATTGTAAAAAAAAAAAAAAAAGTAACAATACAAGAAGATAGAGTATGTGTGCAAGCCCAGGGCACAGGACAGCAGAATCATAACATATAATTTCATAGACATTACCCAAGTTGTTCTTTACATGGAAAGGAAAATGTCTTTTTCACATATATACATTTTCAAAGGACTTTGTAAGTCTGCCTAAAAAATATTACTTAAAAATATCACTAGCTAGCTAGTAAAATAATCAAAATATTGAACTTGAAGACAAAGAAGTTTTAAACAAGTAAGTTGTTATAAGCTTTGGATACTTTTAGAGACTTTAAACCAAACAATTGTGGGGACCAGGGCATGCAAAGTCAATTTAAATATTAATAGGTTTGACAAAATCAAAGTAATTAACAGGGGCTATATATAAAGTTCCCTATAGTGCTGAAAAACAAAGAAAGTGGTAATTTCCCAAGAGAGTAATAGAATCCTCTGGTAGGTCTATTTATAGCTTTTTGAAGAACCTTCACACTGATTTCATGGTTGTAATACTAGTTTGCATCTTCACTATCAATGAATAAGTATTAAATTTCCTCAGATCTACATTTGTTGCCAAGTTTCGAAATGTAGCCATTTGGACTGGGGTAAGATACTACGGAGACACATGCTAATCCATGTTCACCACTGACTATTCATAATATTCAGGAAATAGAAATGTCCTCGATGTCCATAAACAGATGAATGGATAAGAAATATGGTACAATAACAATGAAATATTATTCAATATTATTCAACTATTAAGAAAAATGAAGATTCACAGGTAAATGGATGGATCTGGAAATATCTAAATGAGGCAACACAGAACCCCCCCCCAAAAAAGAAGCCAATGCCATGTTTTCTCTCATTTAGACATGATAATATTAACTCTTTAAATATGTATTTTCATATGGAATACCCACATATGTCAAGAAATTAGTAAGAGGATATGTGATGGGGCGCTTTTAAGGAAAGAAAGAAAATATGGTAGTATAAGGGAGATAGAGAAGGTTAGAAGAACAGGAAGTCTTAAATAGAGTGGGAGGCAGGAGGGCAGGGTAACAGGTAAAGGGAAAACACCAAACATTAAAGACCTTATGAAAAAGTCTTAAGAAAAATGACTATTGCAGAAGCATTTTAAAATATGTGCATATAAATATATAAAAAGTTAAAATGGACTTGTCATATAATGGGGCAATACTTTCACTACTATAAACCACAGGCTACCAAATAAAAATCTCAGTCCCAGAAATAGGTTACTCCTTTTGGAGTTGTTGGCCGGTGAGGACCAACAGACTCCCCCAATATTACAGGTCACTGCTATTGTTCTTCGTCTAACCCTTCAGAACTTGATGAATAGATCTTATTGCTGAAGACACCACATAAACCACATAGAGAACACAGAAAAATCAAGCTACTTCTGACCTGGAGTTTCTTCCCTACTGGCTGACTTTCATAATGCTTGAACTCTAAGCACACTGCCAAAGTAGAAAATAATCCATCAAACTTATTTAATTATGAACTCTGGGATATATAGAAGTGAGTTGCCTGGTAAGCTATATCCACTGGAGGAATCAATCATGTGGTACAAATGTCATGAGAGCAACCAACAACTTTCTGATTGCCTTTAAAGTTCACTCCACAAGATGGAACCCATACCAATATCATTTTGGGGGTCAAGAACTTCTGGCTAGACACATCAAAGCATTAAAGAAACTGAGACAAGAAAATCACAGTAACTTCAAGTCCGGCCAAGATTACATACTTAGTTGGTAAAATGTCTAGTCTACATTGTGAGATGATTTTGTATATTGCTACTTTGCTAAAATAGTTAAGGGTTTCTGCCAAATAGTTAGAGTCTTTTAAGTATAGAATTTTTATCATTAACAAATAGGGGAAATTTGATTTATTCATTTTCTACTTGTATAGTATACTGTAAATTTATTACTCTGCTAAAGAGACATAGTGATATACCAACTTCCAATGACTTGTTATAACCTAAATTGGTACATTACTCAACCACCATCAGAAGAATAGTTTTTGGAATAGATGGTGATTAACAGAGAGGCTCACAAAGAGTCAAGATACAAAGACAAGACCATGGAGCACTCAACGCTAAAAGGAACATAAAGGTCACCGCGTCTTCTACCAAGATTCGGGGATCATTGCATATAACAGGGTGTGGATGAATATATGAAAACACATAAAGAACTCTGGCAGTTGGTACATATCAGAAAAGAAAGAATTCTTTTTCATTAAGAGTGTGATCTCTAATGGGAGGAAAACACTCCAGTGGATGCACACAGACCCAAAGGAAAACACTCCACTGGATGCTTACACACCTAAGAGAAAAAAAAACTCCAGGGGTTGTTCACACACCCAAGATGAAGACATTCCAGTGGCTGCTCACATACCCAAGAGGAAAACACTCCAGTGGAAACTCACACACCCAAGATGAAAACATTCCAGGGGATGTTCAGACACCCAACAGGAAAACACTCTAGTGGTTGTTCACACATCCAAGAGGAAAACACTCTAGTGGATGTTCACACACCCAAGAGGAAAACACTCCAATGGATGTTCACACACCCAACAGGAAAACACTCCAGTGGATGCTCACACACCAAAGAGGAAAACACTCCAATGGATGTTCACATACCCAAGATAAAAACACTCCAGTGGATGCTCACACACTCAAGAGGAAAACACTCCAGTGGATGCTCACACACCCAAGAGGAAACCCCTCCAGTGGATGTTCACACAACCAGGAGAAAACACTCCAATGGATGCTCAGACATCCCAGAGGAAAAAACTCCAGTGGATGCTGACACACCCCAGTGGAAAACACTCAACTGAATGTTCACACAACCCAGGGAAAACACTCCACTGGATGCTCACACACCCAAGAGGAAAACACTCCAGTGGATGTTCACTCACACAAGAGGAAAACACTCTAGTGGATGCTCACACACCCAAGAGGAAAACACTCCAGTGGATGCTCACACACCCAAGAGGAAAACACTCCAGTGGATGATCACACACCCAAGAGGAAAACATTCCAGTGGATGCTAACACACCCAAGAGGAAAATCTTCCAGTGGGTGCTGACACACCCCAGTGAAAAACACTCCACTGGATGCTCACACAACCCAGAGGAAAACACTCCAGTGGATGGTCACTCACCCAAGAGGAAAACACACTACTGGATGTTCACACACCCACGAGAAAAACACTACAGTGGATGTTCACAAACCAGAGAGGAAAAAACTCCAGTGGATGCTCACACACCCAAGAGAAAAAAAAACTCCAGTGAATGTTCACACACCCAAGAGGAAAACATTCCAATGGATGCTCCGACACCCCAGAGGAAAAAATTCCAGTGGATA
>NC_045030.1:64841388-64850962 GCF_008632895.1 Mastomys coucha | reverse complement strand
CATATTGTACCATATCCACGTGGGAAAAGTAAAACATTAGAAAACACGAGGTCTGGTCACTCAGTCATCTTGAATTTTAATCCAATTCCTTTGTTCCCGCAACAGGTAAAATACCTGGGGCAAACCCTTCCCCCAAACTACGTCAGTATAACAGTCCAATCAGTAACTTCCTTCTTGCTCAATGGAGGTGGAGCTTCTGAATGTAGCCGCTTCCACAGCGCTGCTTTACTGTCTGGGCTTTGGGGAGGGAGTCCACACAAGAGGAAAACACTCCAATGGATATTCACACACCCAAGAGAAAAACACTCCAGTGGATGCTCAAACAACCGAGAGGAAAACACTCCAATGGATGCTCACACACCCAAGAGGAAAACATTCCAATGGATGCTCAGACAAATCAGAGGAAAAACTCCAGTGGATGCTGACACACCCCAGTGGAAAACAATCCAGTAGATGATCACACACCCAAGAGGAAAACACTCCAATGGATGCTAACACACCCAAGAGGAAACCACTCCACTGGATACTCACACACCCAAGAGAAAAAAAAACCCAAGTGGATGTTCACAAACCCAAGAGGAAAACATTCCAATGGATGCTCAGACACCCCAGAGGAAAAAACTCCAGTGGATGCTGACACACCCCAGTTAAACACACTCCACTGGATGCTCACACAACCCAGAGGAAAACACTTCAGTTGATGTGCACTCACCCAAGAGGAAAACACTCCACTGGATGTTCACACAACCGAGAGAGAAATAAAACTCCAGGGGATGTTCACACACCCAAGAGGAAAACACTCTACTGGATGCTCACACACCCATGAGAAAAACACTACAGTGGGTGTTCACACACTCGAGAGGAAAAAACTCCAGTGGATGCTCACACACCCAAGAGAAAAAAAAACTCCAATGGATGTTCACACACCCAAGAGGAAAACATTCCAATGGATGCTCTGACACCCCAGAGGAAAAAATTCCAGTGGATGCTGACACACCCAAGAGGAAAACACTCCAGTGGATGCTCACACACCCAAGAGGAAAACATTCCAATGGATGCTCAGACACCCCAGAGGAAAAAACTCCATTGGATTGTCACACAACCCAGAGGAAAACACTCCAGTGGATGTTGACTCACCCAAGAGGAAAACACTCTACTGGATGCTCACAAACCCACGAGACAAACACCACAGTGGATGTTCACAAACCCGAGAGGAAAAAACTCCAGTGGATGCTCACACACCCAAGAGAAAAAAAACTCCAGTGAATGTTCACACACCGAAGAGGAAAACATTCCAATGGATGCTCCGACACCCCAGAGGAAAAAATTCCAGTGGATGCTGACACACCCAAGAGGAAAACACTGCAGTGGATGCTCACACACCCAGGAGAAAACACGCAAATGGATGCTCACACACCCATGAAGAAAATACTCCAATGGATGCTCACACACCAAGGAGAAAACACTTCAATGGATGCTCACACACCCAAGAGAAAAACACTCCAGTGGATGTTCACACAGCCAAGATGAAATACTCCAGTGGATACTCACACACCATGAAGAAAACACTCCAGTGGATGTTCACACACCCAAGAAGAAAACAATCCAATGGATGCTAACACACCCAAGAGGAAAATACTCCACTGGATGTTCACACACGCAAGAGAAAAAAAAACTCCAGTGGATGTTCACACACCCAAGAGGAAAACATTTCAATGGATGCTCCGACACCCCAGTGGAAATAACTCCAGTGGATGCTGACACACCCCAGTGGAAAACACTCCACTGAATGTTCACACAACCCAGGGAAAACACTCCAGTGGATGTCACTCACCCAAGAGGAGAACACTCTACTGGATGCTCACACACCCACGAGAAAAACACCACAGTGGATGTTCACAAACCCGAGAGGAAAAAACTCCAGTGGAGGCTCAGACACCCAAGAGGAAAACACTCCAATGGATGTTCACACACCCAAGAGAAATAAAACTCCAGGGGATGTTCACACACCCAAGAGGAAAACACTCTACTGGATACTCACACACCCAAGAGAAAAAAAAAATCCTGTGAATGTACACACACCCAAGAGGAAAACATTCCAATGGATGCTCCGACACCCCAGAGGAAAAAATTCCAGTGGATACTGACACACCCAAGAGGAAAACACTGCAGTGGATGCTAACACACCCAAGAGGAAAACACTCCAGTGGATGTTCACACACTGAAGAGGAAAACACTCCAGTGGATGCTCACACACCCAGGAGAAAACACTCCAATGGATGCCCACACACCCATGAAGAAAACACTCCAATGGATGCTCAGACACCCACGAGAAAAACACTTCAGTGGATGTTCACACACCCAAGAGAAAAACACTGCAGTGGATGTTCACTCACCCAAGAGGAAAACACTCCACTGGATGTTCACACAACCAAGAGAATAAAACTCCAGGGGATGTTAACACACCCAAGAGGGAAACACTCTACTGGATGCCCACACACCCACGAGAAAAGCACTACAGTGGGTGTTCACACACACGAGAGGCAAAAACTCCAGTGGATGCTTACACACCACAGAGAAAAAATCTCCAGGGGATATTCACACACCCAAGAGGAAACCACTCCAGTGGATGATCACACCTCAAGAGAAAAACACTCCAGTGGATGCTCACACACCCAGGAGGAAAACACTCCAGTGGATGCTCACACACCCAAGAGAAAAACATCCAGTGAATGCTCATACACCCAAGAGGAAAACACTCCACTCTATGCTAACACACCCAAGAGAAAAACCCTCCAGTGGATGCTCACACACCCAGGAGAAAACACTCCAATGGATGCTCACAGACCCAAGAGTAAAACACTCTAGTGGATGTTCACACACCCTAGAGGGAAATATTCCAATGAATGCTCAGACACCCCAGAGGAAAAATCTCCAGTGGATGCTGACACACCCCAGTGGAAAACACTCCACTGGATGTTCACACATCCCAGTGGAAAACACTCCAGTGGATGTTCACTCACACAAGAGGAAAACACTGCACTGGATGGTCACACACCCAAGAGAAAAAAAACTCCAGGGGATGTTCCCACACCCAGGAGCAAAACACTCCAATGGATGCTCACACACCCAAGAAAAAAACAATCCAGTGGGAGTTCACACAAACAAAAGGAGAACCTTCCAGTGGCTGGACACTCACCCAAGAGGAAAACACTCCAGTGGATGCTCACACACCAAAGAGGAAAAGACTCCAGTGGATGCCATCACCCCCAAGAGAAAAACACTCCAGTGGATGCTCAGACAACCAAGAGGAAACCACTCCTGTGGATGATCACACACCAAAGAGGAAAACATTCCAGTGGATGCTCACACAAGAGAGGAAAACACTCCAGTGGCTCCTTACATAACAAAGAGGAAACCACTCCATTGGATTATCACACACCCAAGATGAAAACACTCCAGTGGATGCTCACACACCCAAGAGGAGAAAAATGCAGTGGATGCTCACACACACAAGAGTAAAACACTCCAGTGACTGCTCACACAACCAAGAGGAAAGCACTCCACTTGATGATCACACACACAAGAGGAAAACACTCCAGTGGATGCTAACACACCTGAGAGGAAAACCCTCCAGTGGATGGTCACACACTGAGGTGAAAACACTCCAATGGATGCTCACAGACCCAGGAGAAAAACACTCCAGTGGATGTTCACACACCCAAGATGCAAACACTCCAGTGGATGCTCACACACCCATAAAGAAAACACTCCAGTGGATGTTCACACACACCCAATAGGAAAACACTCAAATGGATGCACACTCACCCACTGGGAAAACACTCCACTGGATGCTCACACCCAAGAGGAAAACACTCCAGTGGATGCTCACATACCCAAGAGGTAAACACTTCAATGGATGTTCACACACCCAAGAGAAAAACACTCCAATGGATGGTCACACACCCAAGAGAAAAACATCCAGTAAATGCTCACACACCCAAGAGGAAAACACTCCAGTCTATGCTAACACACCCAAGAGAAAAACCCTCCAGTGGATGCTCACACACCCAGGAGAAAACACTCAAATGGATGCTCACAGACCCAAGAGAAAAACACTCTAGTGGATGTTCACACACCCTAGAGGAAAATATTCCAATGGATGCTCAGACACCCCAGAGGAAAAATCTCCAGTGGATGGTGACACACCCCAGTGGAAAACACTCCACTGGATGTTCACACATCCCAGTGGAAAACACTACAGTGGATGTTCACTCACCCAAGAGGAAAACACTGCACTGGATGTTCACACACCCAAGAGAAAAAAAACTCCAGGGGACGTTCCCACACCCAAGAGCAAAACACTCCAATGGATGCTTACACTCATAAGAAAAAACACTCCAGTGGTAGTTCACACACGCAAAAGGAGAACATTCCAGTGGCTGGACACTCACCCAAGAAGAAAACACTCCGGTGGCTGCTCACACACTTAAGGGGAAAACACTCAAGTGGATGCTATCACACTCAAGAGAAAAACACTCCAGTGGATGTTCACTCACCCAAGAGGAAAACACTCTACTGGATGTTCACACAACTAAGAGAAATAAAACTCCAGCGGATATACACACACCCAAGAGGAAAACACTCTACAGGATGCTCACACACCCAAGAGTAGAAAAGGTCCAGGGAATGTTCACACTCCCAAGAGGAACCCACTCCACTGGATGCTAACACATCCAAGAGGAAAACACTACAATGGATGCTCACAAACCCAGGAGAAAACACTCCAATGGATGCTCAGACATCCATGAAGAAAACACTCCAAGGGATGCTCACACACCCAGGAGAAAATACTCCAATGGATGCTCACACATCCATGAAGAAAACACTCCAAGGGATGCTATCAGACCCAGGAGAAAAGCACTCCAGTGGATGTGCACACACCCAGGAGGAAAATATTCCAATGGATGCTCACACAACCAAGAGGAAACCACACCTGTGGATGATCACACACCCAAGAGGAAAACACTCCAGTGGATGCTAACACACCCAAGAGGAAAACCCTCCATTGGATGCTCACACACCCAGGAGTAAACACTACAATGGATGCTCAGACACTCAAGAGAAAAACACTCCAGTGGATGTTCACACACCCAAGAGGAAAACACTCCAGTGGATGCTCACATACCCAAGAGGAAAACACTCCAGTGGCTCCTCACACAACAAAGCAGAAACCACTCCACTGGATGATCACACACCCAAGAGGAAAACACTCCAGTGCATTCTCACACACCCAAAAGGAAAAAACTGCCATGGATGCTCACACACACAAGAGTAAAACACTCCAGTGGCTGCTCACACAACCAAGAGGAAACCACTCCACTGGATGATCACACACCCAAGAGGAAAACACTCCAGTGGATGCTAATACACCCGAAAGGAAAACCCTCTAGTGGATGCTCACACACCGAGGAGAAAACACTGTTCACACACCCAAGAGGAAAACACTCCAGTGGTTGCTCACACAACCAAGACGAAACCACTCCACTAGATGATCACACACATAGAGGAAATCACTCCAGTGGATGCTCACACACCCAAGAGGAAAACACTCCAGTGGATGCTCACACACACAAGAGTAAAACACTCCAGTGACTGCTCACACAACCAAGAGGAAACCACTCCAATGTATGATCACACACCCAAGAGGAAAACACTCCAGTGGATTCTAACACACCCGAGAAGAAAACCCTCCAGTGGATACTCACACACCCAGGAGAAAACACTCCAATGGATGCTCACAGACCGAAGAGAAAAACCCTCTAGTGGATGTTCACACACCCTAGAGGAAAACATTCCAATGGATTCTCAGACACCCCAGAGGAAAAAACTCCAGTGGATGATGACACACCCCTGTGGAAAACACTCCACAAGATGTTCACACATCCCAGTGGAAAACACTCCAGTTAATGTTCACTCACCCAAGAGTAAAACACTGCACTGGATGCTCACACACCCAAGAGAATAAAAACTCCAGAATGTGTTCACACACCCAAGAGGAAAACACTCTACTGGATGTTCACACAACCAAGAGAAATAAAACTGCAAGGGATATTCACACACCCAAGAGGAAAACACTCTACAGGATGCTCACACACCCAAGAGAAAAAAAGGTCCAGGGGATGTTCGCACATCCAAGAGGAAACCACTCCACTGGATGCTAACACATCCAAGAGGAAAATGCTCCAATGGATGCTCACACACCCAGGAGAAAAACACTCTAGTGGATGTTCACACACCCTAGTGGAAAACATTCCAATGGATGCTCAGACACCCCAGAGGAAAAAACTCTAGTGGATGATGACACACCCCCGTGGAAAACACTCCACTGGATGTTCACCCATCCCAGTGGAAAACACTCCAGGGGATTTTCACTTACCCAAGAGGAAAACACTGCACTGGATGCTCACACACCCAAGAGAATAAAAACTCCAGAGTACGTTCACACACACAGGAGTAAACACTACAATGGATGCTCGCACATCCAAGAGAAAAACACACCAGTGGGTGTTCACACAAATAAAAGGAGAACATTCCAGTGACTGGACAAACACCCAAGAGGAAAACACTCCAGTGGATGCTCACACACCCAAGAGGAAAAAATTCAAGTGGATGCTATCACACCCAAGAGGAAAACACTCCAGTAGATGTTCTCTCTTCCAAGAGGAAATCACTCCACTGGATGCTCACACACCCAAGAGAAAAAAAAACTCCTGGGGATGTTCACACACACAAGATGAAAACACTCTAGTGGATGCTTACACACACACGAGAAAAACACTCCAGGGGATGTTCGGACACCAAAGAGGAAAACACTCCAGTGGATGCTGACACACCCAAGAGGAAAACACTCCAATGGATGTTCAAAAACCTAAGAGAAAAACACTCCAGTGGATGCTCACACACCCAGGAGAAAACACTACAATGGATGCTCACATACCCAAGTGAAAAACACTCCAGTAGATGCTCACTTACCCAAGAGGAAAACACTCTACTGGATGTTCACACAACCAAGAGAAATAAAACTCCAGGGGATATTCACACACCCAAGAGGAAAACACTCTACAGGATGCTCACACACCCATGAGAAAAAAAGGTCCAGGGGATGTTCACACACCCGAGAGGAAACCACTACAGTGGATGCTATCACATCCAAGAAGAAGACGCTCCAATGGATGCTCACACACCCAGGAGAAAAACAATCTAGTGGATGTTCACACACCCAAGATGAAAAGACTCCAGTGGATGTTCACACCCCCAAGAGGAAAACATTCCAATGGATGCTCAGACATCCCGGAGGAAAAAACTCCAGTGGATGCTGACACACCCTAGTGGAAACACTCCTCTGGATGTTCACACAACCCAGAGGAAAACACTTCAATGGATGTTCACTCACCCAAGAGGAAAACACTCCTGTGGATGCTCACACACCCAAGAGGAAAACACTCTAGTCTATGCTAACATACCCAAGAGGAAAACCCTCCAGTTGATGCTCACAAACCCAGAAGAAAACACTCCAATGGATGCTTACAGACCCAAGAGAAAAACACTCTAGTGGATGTTCACACAACCTAGAGGAAAATATTCCAATGGATGCTCAGACACCCCAGAGGAAAAAACTCCCATGGATACTGACACACCCCAGTGGAAAACACTCCAGTGGATGTTTACCCATCCCAGTGGAAAACACTCCAGTGGATGTTCACTCACCCAAGAGGAAAACACTGCACTGGATGCTCACAAACCCAAGAGAAAAAAATTTCCAGGGGACGTTCACACACCCAAGAGGAAAACACTCCAGTGGGTTTTCACACAAACAAAAGGAGAACATTCCAGTGACTGGACACTCACCCAAGAGGAAAACACTCCAGTGGATGCTCACACACATAAGAGGAAAACACTTCAGTGGATGCTATCACACCCAAGAGAAAAACACTCCAGTGGATGCTCACACACTCAAGAGAAAAACACTCCACTGGATGCTCACGAACCCAAGAGGAAAACACTCCACTGGATGCTCACACACCCAAGAGGAAAACCCTCCAGTGGATGCTCACACACCCGAGAGGAAAACAGTCCAGTGGCTCCTCACACAACAAAGAGGAAACCACTCCAGTGGATTATCACACACCCAAGATGAAAATACTCCAGTGGATGCTCACACACCCAAGAGGAGAAAAATGCAGTGGATGCTCACACACACAAGAGTAAAACACTCCAGTGGCTTCTCACACAACCAAGAGGAAACCACTCCACTGGATGATCACACACCCAAGAGGAAAACACTCCAATGGATGTCACAAACCCAAGAGAGAAATACTCCAGTGGATACTCACACAACCAAGAGGGAACCACTCCAGTGGATGATCACACACCCAAGAGGAAAACACTCCTGTGGATGCTAACACACCCAAGAGGAAAACCCTCCAGTGGATGCTCACACACCCAGGAGAAAACACTACAATGGATGCTCACACACCCGAGTGAAAAACACTCCAGTGGATGTACACACACCCAAGTGGAAAACACTCCAGTGGATGTTCACTCACCCAAGAGGAAAACACTCTACTGGATGCTCACACACCCACGAGAAAAACACTACAGTGGGTGTTCACACACCCGAGAGGTAAAAACTCCAGTGGATGCTCACACACCCCAGTGAATAAAATCTCTATGGGATATTCACACACCCAAGAGGAAACCAATCCAGTGGATGATTACAACCCAAGAAAAAAAACACTCCAGTGAATGTTCACACACCCAAGTGGAAAACACTTGAGTGGATGTTCATACACCCAAGAGGAAAACACTCGAGTGGATAATAACATACCCAAGAGGAAAACACGCCAGTGGATGCTCACACACCCAGGAGAAAACACTCCAATGGATGATCACACACCAAAGAGGAAAACACTCCAGTGGATGTTCACATACCCAAGAGAAAACACTCTAGTGGATGCTCACACAACCAAGAGGGAACCACTCCAGTGGATGTTCACACACCCAAGAGGAAAACACTCCAGTGGATGTTCACACATCCAAGATGAAGACACTCCAGTGGATGCTCACACACACATGAAGAAAACACTCCAGTGGATGTTCACTCCCCCAAGAGGAAAACATTCCAATGGATGCTCAGACACTCCAGAGGAAAAAACTCCAGTGGATGCTGACACACCCTAGTGGAAACACTCCTCTGGATGTTCACACAACCCAGAAGAAAACACTCCAATGGATGCTCACACACCCAGGAGAAAACACTCCAATGGATGCTCACATACCCAAGAGGAAAACACTCCAGTGGATGCTCACACACCCAGGAGAAAACACTCCAATGGATGATCACACACCCAAGAGGAAAACACTCCAGTGGATGTTCACATACCCAAGAGAAAAACACTCTAGTGGATGCTCACACACCCAGGAGAAAACACTCCAATGGATGTTCACATACCCAAGAGGAAAACACTCCAGTGGATGCTCACACACCCAGGAGAAAACACTCCAATGGATG
>NC_045030.1:64836718-64840507 GCF_008632895.1 Mastomys coucha | reverse complement strand
ACACAAGAGAAAAACACTCCAGGGGATGTTCACACACCAATGAGGAAAACACTCCAGTGGATGCTCACACACCCAAGTGGAAAACACTTGATTGGATGTTCATACACCCAAGAGGAAAACACTCGAGTGGATAATAACATACCCAAGAGGAAAACACTCCAGTGGATGCTCACACACCCAGGAGAAAACACTCCAATGGATGATCACACACCAAAGAGGAAAACACTCCAGTGGATGTTCACATACCCAAGAGAAAAACACTCTAGTGGATGCTCACACAACCAAGAGGGAACCACTCCAGTGGATGTTCACACACCCAAGAGGAAAACACTCCAGTGGATGTTCACACATCCAAGATGAAGACACTCCAGTGGATGCTCACACACACATGAAGAAAACACTCCAGTGGATGCTCACTGACCCAAGGGGAAAACACTCCAGTGGCTGCTCACACACCCAAGAGGAAAACACTCCACTCGATGCTCACACACCCAAGAGAAAAAAACTACAGTGGGTGTTCACACACCGAAGAGGGAAACACTCCACTGGATGTTCATACCACCAAGAGAAAAAAAAACTCCAGAGGATGTTCACACACCCAAGGAGAAAGCACTCTACTGGATGATCACAACGCAAGAGAAAACACTCCAGTGGATGTTCACACACCCAAGAGGAAAACACTCCAGTGTATGCTAACACACCCAAGAGGAAAACACTCGAGTGGATGCTCACACACCCAGGAGAATACAATCCAATGGATGCTCACACACCCAGGAGAAAACACAAAAATGGATGCTCACACACCCAAGTGAAAAACACTCCAGTGGATGTTCATACACCCAAGAGGAAAACACTCTAGTGGATGCTCACATACACAAAAGGAAAACACTCCAGTTGATGTTCACACACCCAAAAAGAAAACACTCGAGTTGATGTTCACATACCCAAGAGGAAAACACTGCACTGGATGGTCACACACACAAGAGAAAAAAAAAACTCCAGGGGACGTTCCCACACCCAAGAGCAAAACACTCCAATGGATGCTCACACACCCAAGAAAAAAACACTCCAGTGGGAGTTCACACAAACAAAAGGAGAACATTCCAGTGGCTGGACACTCACCCAAGAGGAAAACACTCCAGTGGATGCTCACACACCAAAGAGGAAAACACTCCAGTGGATGCTATCACACCCAAGAGAAAAACACCCCAGTGGATGCTCAGACAACCAAGAGGAAACCACTCCTGTGGATGATTACACACCCAAGAGGAAAACACTCCAGTGGATGCTCACACACCCAGGAGAAAACACTAAAATGGATGCTCACACACCCAAGAGTTAAACCCTCCAGTGGATGCTCACACAAGAGAGGAAAACAGTCCAGTGGCTCCTCACATAACAAAGAGGAAACCATTCCATTGGATTATCACACACCCAAGAAGAAAACACTCCAGTGGATGCTAACACACCTGAGAGGAAAACCCTCGAGTAGATGCTCACACACCGAGGAGAAAACACTCCAATGGATGCTCACAGACCCAGGAGAAAAACACTCCAGTGGATGTTCACAAACCCAAGATGCAAATACTCCAGTGGATGCTCACACACCCAAGAGGAAAACACTCAAGTGGGTGCTCACTCACCCACTGGGAAAACACTCCACTGGATGCTCACACAACCAAGAGAAAAACACTCCACTGGATGCTCAAACACCCAAGAGAAAAACACTCCACTGGATGCTCACACACCCAAGAGAAAAAAACTCCAGGGGATGTTCACACACCCAAGATGAAAACACTCCAGTGGATGCTCACACACCCATGAGGAAAACACTCCAGTGGCTCCTCACACAACAAAGCAGAAACCACTCCACTGGATGATCACACACACAAGAGGAAAACACTCCAGGGGATGTTCACACACCCAAGATGAAAACACTCCAGTGGATGCTCACACACCCATGAGGAAAACACTTCAGTGGCTGCTCACACAACCAAGAGGAAACCACTCCACTGGATGATCACACACCCAAGAGGAAAACCCTCCAGTGGATGCTCACACACCAAGGAGAAAACACTCCAATTGATGCTCACAGACCCAGGAGAAAATCACTCCAGTGGTTGTTCACACACCCAATATGCAAACACTCCAGTGGATGCTCACACACCCAGGAAAAAACACTCCAATGGATGCTCACACAAACAAGAAGAAATGATTCCACTGGATGATCACACACCCAAGAGGAAAACACTCCAGTGGATGCTAACACACCCAAGAGGTAAACCCTCCAGTGGATGCCCACACATCCAGGAGAAAACACTCCAATGGATGCTCACACACCCATGAAGAGAACACTCCAGTGGCTGCTCACACAATCAAGAGGAAATGATTCCACTGAATGATCACACACCCAAGAGGAAAACACTCCAGTGGATGCTAACACACCCAAGAGTTAAACCCTCCAGTGGATTCTCACACACCCAGGAGAAAACACTCCATCTGATTCTCACACACCCAAGAAAAAACACTCCAGGGGATGTTCATACACCAAAGAAGAAACACTCCAGTGGATGCTCACACACCCAAGAGAAAAACACTAAGTGGATGCTCACACAACCAAGAGGAAACACCTGCTGTGGATGATCACACACCAAAGAGGAAATTCCTCCAGTGGATGCTCACACACCCAGGATAAAACACTACAATAGATGCAGACACACTCAAGAGAAAAACACTCCAGTGGATGTTCACACACCAAAGATGAAAGCACTCCAGTGGATGCTCACACACCCAAGAGGAAAACCCTCCAGTGGATGCTCACACACCCAAGAGGAAGACACTCCAGTGGCTCCTCACACAACAAAGACGAAACCACTCCAGTGGATGATCACACACCCAAGAGGAGAAAAATGCAGTGGATGCTCAAACACACAAGAGTAAAAGACTCCAGTGGCTGCTCACAAAACCAAGAGGAAATCACTCCACTGGATGATCACACACCCAAGAGGAAAACCCTCCGGTGGATGCTCACACACTGAGGAGAAAACACTCCAATGGATGCTCACAGATCCAGGAGTAAAACACTCCAGTGGACGTTCACATACCCAAGATGTAAACACTCCAGTGGATGCTCACACAGGCAGGATAAAACACTCCAATGGATGCTATCAGACCAAGGAGATAAATGATCCAGTGGATGTTCACACACCCAAGAGGAAAATATTCCAATGGATGCTCACACAACCAAGAGGAAACCACACCTGTGGAATATCACACACCCAAGAGGAAACCACACCTGGGGATGATCACACACCCAAGAGGAAAACACTCCAGTGGATGCTCACACACCCAAGAGGAAAACAATCTAGTGGCTCCTCAAACAACAAAGCGGAAACCACTCCACTGGATGATCACACACCCAAGAGGAAAACACTCCAGTGTATTCTCACACAACCAAAAGGAAAAAACTGCCGTGGATGCTCACACACACAAGAGTAAAACACTCCAGACGTTGCTCACACAACCAAGAGCGATCTACTCCACTGGATGATCACACACCCAAGAGGAAAACACTCCAGTGGATGCCGACACACCTAAGTGGAAAACACTCCAGTGGATGTTCACTCACCCAAGAGGAAAACACTCCACTGGATGTTCACACACCCAAGACCAATAAAACTCCAGCGGATGTTCACACACCCAAGAGGAAAACACTCTACTTGATGCTCACACACCCAAGAGAAAAAAATACTCCAGGTGACATTCACACACCCAAGAGGAAAACACTCC
>NC_045030.1:64827965-64828516 GCF_008632895.1 Mastomys coucha | reverse complement strand
TCCACTGGATAATCACACACCTACGAGGAAAACACTCCAGTGGCTGCTCACACATCCAAGAGGAAAACCCTTCCATGGATGCTCACACCCAAGAGGAAAACACTCCATTCGATGCTCACACACCCAAGAGGAAAACACTCCAGTGGATGCTCACACACCCAGGAGAAAAAACTCCAATGGATGCTCACACACCCAAGAGAAAAACACTCCAGTGGATGTTCACACACCCATGAGGAAAACACTCTACTGGATGCTCACTCACCCAAGGGGAAAACACTCCAGTGGCTGCTCACACACCCAAGAGGAAAACACTCCACTGGATGCTCACACACCCAAGAGAAAAACACTCCAGTGGATGTCACACACCCAAGAGGAAACCACTCCACTGGATGATCACACACACAAGAGGAAATCATTCCAATGGATGATTAGACACCCAAGAGGAAAAAACACCAGTGGATGCTGACACAACCCAGTGAATAATACTCCACTGGATGTTCACACAACACAGAGGAAAACACTCCAGTGGATGTTCACTCTACCAAGAGGAA
>NC_045030.1:64823457-64826796 GCF_008632895.1 Mastomys coucha | reverse complement strand
AAAACTCCAGGGGATGTTCACACACCCAAGAGGAAAACACTCTAGTGGATGCTCACATACACAAAAGAGAAACACTCCAGGGGATGTTCACACACCCAAAAGGAAAACAATCGATTGGATATTCACATACACAAGAGGAAAACACTCCAGTGGATGATCATACACCCAAGAGGAAAACGCTCCAGTGGATGATCACACACCCAGGAGAAAACACTCCAATTGATGATCACACACCCAAGTGAAAAACACTCCAGTGGATGTTCACATACCCAAGAGGAAAACACTCCAGTATATGCTAACACACCCAAGAGGAAAACACTCTAGTGGATGCTCACACACCAAGGAGAATACACTCCAATGGATGCTTACACCCCCAGGAGAAAACACAAAAATGCAGGCTCACACACCCAAGAGAAAAACACTCCAGTGGATGTTCACACACCCAAGATGAAAACACTCCAGTAGATGCTCACACACCCAAGATGAAAACACTCCACTGGATGCTCACACACACAAGAGAAAAACACTCCAGTGGATGCTCATACACCCAAGAGAAAAAAAGCTCCAGGAGTTATTCAAACACCCAAGAGGAAACCACTCCACTGGATGATCACAACGCAAGAGAGAAACACTCCAGTGGATGTTCACACACCCAAGTGAAAAACACTCCACTGGATGCTCACACACCCAAGAGGAAAGCAATCAATTGGATGCTCAAACATCCAAGAGAAAACACTCCACTGGAGGCACACACACCTACAAGAAAAAAAACTCCAGAGGATGTTCACACACCCAAGAGGAGAACACTCTAGTGGATGCTCACATACACAAAAGGAAACACTCCAGTTGATGTTCACACACCCAAGAGGAAAACACTCCAGTTGATGCTCACACACCCAAGAGGAAAACCCTCCAGTGGATGCTCACACACCCAAGTGAAAGACACACCAGTGGATGCTCACACAACCAAGAGAAAACCACTCCAGTGGATGATCACACACCCAAGAGGAAAACCATCCAGTGGATGATCACACACCCAGGAGAAATCACTCCAATGGATGATCACACACCCAAGAGAAAAACACTCCAGTGGATGTTCACACACCCTAGATGAAAATGCTCCTGTAGATGCTCATACTCCCAAGAGGAAATCCCTCCAGTGGATGCTCACAAACCGAAGAGGAAAATCCTCCAGTGGATGCTCACACACCCAAGAGGAAAACACTCCAGTGGTTGCTCACACAACCAAGAGGAAACCACTCCAGTGCCTACTCACACAACCAAGAGGAAATGACTCCAATGGATGATCACACACCCAAGGGGAAAAAACTTCACTGGATGCTCACACACCCAAGAGGAAAACACTCAACTGGATGCTCAAACAACCAAGAGAGAAACACTCCACTGGATGCTCACACACTCACGAGAAAACACTCAAATGGATGCTCACAGAACCAAGAGAAAAACACTCCAGTGGATGTTCACACACCCAAGATGCAAATACTCCAGTGAATGCACACACACCCAAGAGGAAAACACTCTACTGGATGCTCACTCACCCAATGGGAAAACACTCCAGTGGCTGCTCACACACCCAAGAGGAAAACACTCCACTGGATCCTCACACACCCAAGAGAAAAAAACTACAGTGTGTGTTCACACACCGAAGATGGAAACACTCCACTGGATGTTCATACCACCAAGAGAAAAAAAAACTCTAGAGGATGTTCACACACCCAAGGGGAAAGCACTCTACTGGATGCTCATACACCCATGAGAAAAACTCTCCAGTAGATGCTAACACACCCAAGAGGAAAACCCTCCAGTGGATGCTCACACACCCAGGAGAAAACACTCCAATGGATGCTCACATACCCATGAAGAGAACACCCTAGTGGCTGCTCACAACAACCAAGAGGAAATGATTCAAATGGATGATCACACACCCAAGAGGAAAACACTCCAGTGGTTGCTAACACACCCAAGAGGTAAACCCTCCAGTGGATTCTCACACACCCAGGAGAAAACACTACATCTGATGCTCACACACCCAAGAAAAAACACTCCAGGGGATGTTCACACACTCAAGATGAAAACACTCCAGTGGATTCTCACAAAACCATGAAGAAAACACTCTAGTGGATGTTCCCACACCCAAGAGTAAAACATTCCAGTGTATGCTCACACAACCAAGAGAAAAACACTCCAGTGGATGTTCACACACCCAAGAGAAAAAAAACTCCAGGGAATGTTCACACACCCAAGAGGAAAACACTCCAGTGGATGCTGACAAACCCCAGTGGAAAACACTCCAGTGGATGTTCATTCACCCAACAGGAAAACACTCCACTGGATGTTCACACACCCAAGAACAATAAAACTCCAGGGGATGTTCACACACCCAAGAGGAAAACACTCTACTGGATGCTCACAAACCCAAGAGAAAAACACTCCAGTGGATGCTCATACACCCAAGAGAAAAAAAGCTCCAGGAGTTATTCACACTCCCAGGAGGAAAGCACTCCACTGGATGATCACAATGCAAGAGAAAAACACTCCAGTGGATGCTCACACACCCAGGAGAATACACTCCAATGGATGCTCACACACCCAGGAGAAAACACACAAATGGACGCTCACACACCCAAGAGAAAAACACTCCAGTGGATGTTCACACACCCAAGATGAAAACACTCCAGTGGATGCTCACACACCCAAGATGAAAACACTCCACTGGATGTTCACACACCCAAGAGAAAAACACTCCAGTGGATGCTCATACACCCAAGAGAAAAAAAGCTCCAGGAGTTATTCACACACCCAAGAGGAAACCACTGCACTGGAAGATCACAACGCAAGAGAAAAACACTCCAGTGGATGTTCACATACCCAAGAGGAAAACACTCCAGTATATGCTAACACACCCAAGAGAAAACACTCGAGTGGATGCTCACACATCCAGGAGAATACACTCCAATGGATGCTCACACACCCAGGAGAAAACACAAAAATGGATGCTCACACACCCAAGAGAAAACACTCCAGGGGATGTTCAAAAACTCAAGATGAAAACACTCCAGTGGATGCTCACAAAACCATGAAGAAAACACTCTAGTGGATGTTCACACACCCAAGAAGAAAACACTCCAGTGGATGCTGACACACCCCAGTGGAAAACACTCCAGTGGATGTTCACTCACCCAACAGGAAAACACTCCACTGGATGTTCACACACCCAAGAGCAATAAAACTCCAGGGAATGTTCACACATCCAAGAGGAAAACACTCTACTGGATGCTCACAAACCCAAGAGAAAAACACTCCAGTGGATGCTCATAC
>NC_045030.1:64819798-64821340 GCF_008632895.1 Mastomys coucha | reverse complement strand
GAGGAAAACACTCAACTGGATGCTCAAACAACCAAGAGAGAAACACTCCACTGGATGCTCACACACCCTCGAGAAAACACTCAAATGGATGCTCACAGACCCAAGAGAAAAACACTCCAGTGGATGTTCACACACCCAAGATGCAAACACTCCAGTGAATGCACACTCACCGAAGAGGAAAACACTCTACTGGATGCTCACTCACCCAAGTGGAAAACACTCCAGTGGCTGCTCACACGCCCAAGAGGAAAATACTCTACTGGATGTTCACACAACTAAGAGAAATAAAACTCCAGGGGATATTCACACACCCAAGAGGAAAATACTCTACAGGATGCTCACACACCCAAGAGAAGAAAAGGTCCAAGGGATGTTCACACTCCCAAGAGGAACCCACTCCACTGGATGCTAACACATCCAAGAGGAAAACACTACAGTGGATGCTCACAAACCCAGGAGAAAGCACTCCAATGGATGCTCACACATCCATGAAGAAAACACTCCAAGGGATGCTCACACACCCAGGAGAAAACACTCCAATGGATGCTCACACATACATGAAGAAAACACTCCAAGGGATGCTCACACACGCAGGATAAAACACACCAATGGATGCTATCAGACCCAGGAGAAAAACATTCCAGTGGATATTCACACACCCAGGAGGAAAATATTCCAATGGATGCTCACACAACCAAGAGGAAACCACACCTGTGGATGATCACACACCCAAGAGGAAAACACTCCAGTGAATGCTAACACACCCAAGAGGAAAACCCTCCATTGGATGCTCACAAACCCAGGTGTAAACACTACAATGGATGCTCACACACTCAAGAGAAAAACACTCCAGGGGATGTTCACACACCCAAGATGAAAACACTCTAGTGGGTGCTCACACACCCAAGAGGAAAACACTCCAGTGGCTCCTCACACAACAAAGCAGAAACCACTACATTGGATGATCACACACCCAAGAGGAAAACACTCCAGTGTATTCTTACACACCCAAAAGGAAAAAATTACCGTGGATGCTCACACACACAAGAGTAAAACACTCCAGTGGCTGCTCACACAACCAAGAGGAAAGCACTCCACTGGATGATCACACACCCAAGATGCAAACACTCCAGTGGATGCTCACACACCCAAGAGGAAAACACTCCAGTGAATGTTCACACACCCAAAGAGGAAAACAGTTCAGTGGATGCTATCACACCCAAGAGAAAAACACTCCAGGGGATGTTCATACACCAAAGAAGAAACACTCCAGTGGATGCTCACACACCAAGAGGAAAACACTCAAGTGGATGTTCACACACCCAAGAGAAAAACACTACAATGGATGCTCACACACTCAAGAGAAAAACACTCCAGTGGATGTTCACACACCCAAGATGAAATCACTCCAGTGGATGCTCACACACCCAAGAGGAAAATCCTCCAGTGGATCCACACACAACAAAGTGGAAACCACTCCAGTGGATGCTCACACACCCAAGAGGAAAACACTCCAGTGGATGCTCACAGACCCAAAGGAGA
>NC_045030.1:64815383-64819787 GCF_008632895.1 Mastomys coucha | reverse complement strand
CAACTCTCAGCTTAGCTACAATGGAGGTAAAATCCTTTGGTGATGTGAGGGTCATTGAAGTACAGCCTAATTATAATGAAACCCAATGTCTAAAAATTGTTCTTATTTTGGGCTTGTACCACAGTAAGATCCAAGATTTTAAACTCTACTAAATACAAAACAAACAAAAAGACTTTATATATTCATGTTCATTTAAGAAAATACTAGTCGTGATGTATTATTTTTAAGTACACAGTTAACATGTTTGGAGTTAGTTAAAATTTATATTGAGAAAAATGTATTTTCTATTGCTGTAGGCAAGCATCTACATAAGACTGTTAAATTGATTGTTGTTTTATATCAAGCAACTTTTATAATACTCATTTTATTGTTATAATATTATATAAATTTTAAAGAATGTGACAAAAAAGATATTGTAGGTATTGAAAGGGCATCCCTGGGAGGAGTTGGGGTACAAAAGGAAAACAAGAATGTGATTTAATTCTATTTACTTAAAATCTGTTATTAAATGTTAACAAATTCAGATAAATTGAAATTATGCAACTTTTCTCATCATAATGCAATAAAACTTAAAAAAAATAAAAATAAAAGTTCATACAAAAAAAAGAAGAAATTAAAAAAAAATAGTGTCTAGATTTGGTAACTATATATGGGAAGAATCCCAAGGTGGGGCAGTCTTTGTGTGGCCTTTTCTTAAGTCAATGCTCTACCCTTTATCTCCATATTTGCTCCTGTAAGTATTTTGTTCTCCTTCTAAGAAGGACTGAAGCACCCACACTTTGGTCTTCCTTCTTTTTGAGCTTCATGTGGTCTGTTTATTGTATAAGGTAGAGGACTAATATCCAATATATACAAAGAACTCAAGAAATTAGACACCAGAGAAATAAATAACCTTCTTAAAAATGGGGTACAGAGCTAAACAAAGAATTTTCAACTGAGGAATATCCAATGGCCAGGAAGCACCAAAAGAAATGTTCAACATCCTTAGTCATCAAAGAAATGCAAATCAAAACAACCCTGAGACTCTACCTCACACCAGTCAGAATGGCTAGGATAAAAATCTCAGGTGACAGCAGATGCTGGAGAGATTGTAGAGAAAGAGGAACACTCCTTCATTGCTGGTGGGATTGCAAGCTGGTACAACCACTCTGGAAATCAGTCTGGCGGTTCCTCTTGAAATTGGACATAGTTCTACTGGAGGACCCATATATACTACTCCTGGGCATATACACAGAAGATGCTCCAATATGTAATAAGGGCACATGCTCCACTATGTTCATAGCAGCCATATTTATAAAGACCAGAAGCTGGAAAGAACCCAGATGTCCCTCAGCATAGGAATTGATACAGAAATTATGGTACATCTACACAATGGACTACTACTCAGCTATTTAAAAAGGTAAATTCATGAAATTCTTAGGCCAATGGATAGAACTAGAAAATATCATTCTGAGTGAGGCAACCCAATCGTTAAAGAAAACACATGGTATGCACTCACTGATAAATGGATACTAGCCCAAAACCTCCAAATAACCAAGTCAATTTCTATGTATCATTTAAAGTTTAAAATGGTGCAGTGCAATCTAATTTTTGTCAAAATTCTTAGAGCAGCTACCCATTTATCTAGTTACTGGCATATTTTCAGAAAGACATATTTGAAAAGCTATTTACCAGTGTTAATGGTTGAGTGAAGGACTTTGAAGTGAGTCCATTAACTTTGTTTTTGTATTGTTTGATACATGTTTACACTAACAAACAAATGCTAATTTGAAAAACTGAAAATGCCTCATATAAAGGAACATAACACACAGGAACAAAGCTGCCTAAGCAATAACTTATCAAGATATAAAGGTGAAGAATGATGCTTGAACCTATATTTTAACAAAAAATCATTCTCAGTAATCCATAGGAAATGCTGGAGTCTGTAGCTAAGGCATTATAGTTAGTTGGCCTATGTAGACACAGTGCATATGAGAAACAAAACAAACTTGATTTGATTTCTTTACCTTTATTTTATAGAATGAACTTCTAACAAATTTGGGGAAGCTTTCTCCTATCCACATTGGGGAAAATTTGAGTTGTTGTTGTCATATTTGTTAAATAAGTTAAGATAACTAATCAGCTTTTAATCTATACCTCTTTTCAGATGTCAGTCAAAATATCAAATGGATTTCAGAGTCTGAGACATCTTCTTTTCCTTTAAAATTGGGCTTAGCATCCAAGCAAGCAAATGGGTTTCAGCTTCCACAATACACATTTCTAGCAACAAAGCAAAGATTTCTGTCTATGTATTTTTTTAAAGATTTATTTATTATTATATATAAGTACACTCTAGCTGACTTCAGACACACCAGAAGAGGGCGTCAGGTCTCATTATGGATGGTTGTGAGCCACCATGTGGTTGCTGGGATTTGAACTCAGAACCTTCAGGAGAGCAGTCAGTGCTCTTACACACTGAGCCATCTCGCCAGCCCCTGTCTATGTATTTTTATTCATTCATCAGCTAAATAATTTCTGTCAAGTCATCTAACTATGGGCAAATCACGAGAATTCAGCTCAAGGCACAATTATGCCCAATTTCATTAAATTACTTTTGGCAAATGGTGCTGGAGTTTTACAATAGTTTTCAAACATCTAATAAGTAATTGTGTGTAATTGTGCCATTGTCTGATAGTGAAATGAAAGAGCAGGCTCTGTGGTTCAGTGAACCCTCCATTTATGTTGTACTGCAAATCTTTCTGGCCAAGCAATCCCTCCCAACTGTCATGCTGAGGAAATTGTAGGGTTTAGAACAGTGGAGGTTTTTAACATAGGAAGATGGACCAAGAAGCAAAATGGAACAAAATTCTCCAAGTCTGGGCAGCCAAATTCTGTCTCCTTGTATGTGACAGAATAATGCCTAGCCAATACAGAAGTACAAACTCTCTTCTTTAGAACCTTAATTACTTAGTTGTATTAATTTGAATCCTCTAAATTGGTACACTGTAAAAAGACTCAGTCACTATTTGATGTGATTGTTAGACCTCAAGATTACTTTATCTTGCTATCCTCTCTTTGGAAAAGGAAGTAAAAGAAAATGTAATTGAAGATGCTACTTTAAGTTATATAAAGGACAGTTTGTTTGTTTTTGTTTTAATTCATTGACTATTTATTAGGCACCTGTTATATGCCACACTAGGATCTCTAGGGAGATCACAACAGATACGACAAAAAGTGGTACTGTGGTATAACAAATAGGTTCCTGGGGTACTACCTCTAAAACTCTTGGAATTTCTAAAATGATGAGAGGGTTCTACATAGCTTCAGGAACAAGAAAGATCACAGCACAGTTGGAAGTCTAGGACCTTCTGCTTGTTCTAGCAGCTTTAGGCAGTAAAGATGGGCTAAATGTTTAATTGATCATCAATAGACTCATAAAACTCCAAAGCAGAGTTTAAAGTGAGTCTAGATTGTCAAATACATAGAGATCGTTAAAGGATGGCACACTGAAAGAAGGCATAGAGGTAAATGACCATCCTCTAAATCTTGTCCTATGCTATGTCCCCTAAATCTCTTCATGTGACTGTTTATCTATACTCTTCGTTAACTAGCAAATGTGTTTCCCTAAGTTCAATAACCCATAAGTACAGACACACCCCAAAGAAAACAAAAATAAAACAGGCAAACAAACCCACTGTCTACAACTAGTCTTTGAAATAATGCCAGAGCACTTCACTGGAGAGATCTAGTGCTATCTCATGGTAGACTGCATCAAAATTGAATTACCTTGTAGAAAACTCAGCTAGTATCTCATGGAGAATTGTTTGGTATATGAGAAAACTTCCTGTATATAAACCAGAGTTCAAAGGTTGAGTGTTCTGTGTTAAGTGTTAACTGGCTCTATGACAGAGAAAGGGAAAACATTTTTTCCCACAGAAATCTACTTTTATATAAGTTACACTCTATTAAAGGTAAATAAAAAATAAGTTTTGACATAATGGCAAGTTCTTTATAGTAGTATGAAAAAAATAGCAGGGAAAGAAAGTTCCAGAAAGTTTGTGGTTATAATAGAAGTACTCAGAGATATTAATTGTGAAATAAACACATAGAAGTACTCAGAGATATTAATTGTGAAATAAACACAAAAATAACTTATTTCAATCTCTTTAAAAACAACTAAATTTACATTAAAATTTATTCTCTATGTTATACTACATCTTCTAATTATATGCCTTTCATGTTCTTCCCATTCAAAGACAGCCTGTCTTCATAATAACATAATTTTATTAAATACATTTCCTTATACTGTATAGAAAAAAAGGTTTATGACCAGTAAATTTTTTGTTGTTTTTGTTTTTTATTTTTATTTTTTGTCACAATTTTTTATTAAGTGTTTTCTTATTTACAACATCTCCTTTCCCAGGT
>NC_045030.1:64813135-64815371 GCF_008632895.1 Mastomys coucha | reverse complement strand
ATTGATGACCAACTTGGCCATCCTCTGCTATACACATGCTGCTGGAGCCATGAGTCCCACCATGTATAATCTTTAGTTGGAGTTTTAGTCCCTGGGAGCTCTGAGGGTACTACTTAGTTCATATTGTTGTTCCTCCTAAGGGGCTGCAAACATTTCAGCTCCTTGGGTCCTTTCTGTAGCTTCTTCATTGGGGATCCTGTACTCAGTCCAATGAATGGCTGTGAGCCTCTACTTCTGTATTAGTCAGGTACTGTCAGAGCCTCTCAGGAGACAGCTATCTCAGGCTCTTGTCATCCAGCACTTGTTGGCATCCACAATAGTGTCTAGATTTGATGATTGAAAATGGGAAGGATTCCCAGGTGGAGCAGTCTCTGAATTGTCCTTCCTTTAGACTCTGCTCCAGAGTTAGCCTCTAAAACACCTTCCATGGGTATTTTGTTCCCTCTTTTAAGAAGGAACTAAGTATCCTCACTTTGGTCTTCTTTCTTCTTGAGTTTCTTGTGGTTTGTAGATTGTAATTTGTGTATTGTGATCTTCTGGGGTAATATTCACTTATCAGAGAATGCATACCATGTGTGTTCTTTTGTGATTGGGCTACCTCACTCAGGATGATATTCTCCAGATCCATCTGTTTCCCCAAGAATTTCATAACTTCATTGTTTTTAATAGCTGAGTAGTACTCCATTGTGTAGATGTACCACAATTTCTGTATCCATTCCTCTGTTAAGGGACATCTGGGTTTTTTCCAGCTTCTGACTATTATAAATAAGGCTGCCATGAATATAGTGGAGCATATGTCCTTATTACATGTTGGAGAATCCTCTGAGTATATGCCCAGGAGTGGTATAGCTGGGTCCTCTGGTAGTGCTATGTCCAATTTCTGGAGGAACTGCCAAACTGATTTCCAGAATGGTTTTACCAGCTTGCAGTCCCACCAGCAGTGAAGGAGTGTTCCTCTTTCTCCACAACCTTGCCAGCATCTGCTGTCACCTGAGTTTTTTATCCTAGCCATTCTGACTGGTGTGAGGTAGAATCTCAGGGTTGTTTTGATTTGCATTTCCCTGATAACTAAGGATGTTGAACATTTTTTAGGTGATTCTCATCCATTCTGTATTCCTCAGTTGAGAATACTTTGTTTAGCTCTGTACCCCATTTTTAATAGGGTTATTTGTTTCTCTGGAGTCTAACTTCTTGAGTTCTTTGTACATATTGGATATTAGCCCTCTATCAGATATAGGATTGGGAAAGATCTTTTCCCAATTTGTTGGTTGCCGTTTTGTTCTGGTGACAGTGTCTTTTGCCTTACAGAAGCTTTTCAATTTGATGAGGTCCCATTTGTCAATTCTTGATCTTAGAGCATAAGCTATTGGTGTTTTGTTCAGGAAATTTTCCCCTGTGCCTATGTGCTTGAGGCTCTTCCCCACTTTCTTTTCTATTAGTTTGAGTGTATCTGGTTTTATGTGAAGGTCCTTGATCCACTTGGACATTAACTTTGTATAAGAAGATAAGAATGGATCAATCGATTTTCAGAGATGATGTAAAACCAAACAGACAGACAAGTTTTCAATTCTGTTTTTGCACTATAATGGTAGGTAGCTCAACACCTCTGGAAAGAATAGTCATCCCAGGGAATAAGAGGACATTAACGCTGCCTCCAGGGAGTGCTTTAACTCAGAGACTCAGGGGGAACCAGCCAGCCTGGAGGCATAGGCCCCACGAGTCTCAGGGTAGATGCAGGGCAGCAGGGACAGGATCCTCTCAGCTTCCAAGTGACAGAGGTGGATCAGCGACCCTCTCTGCCCCTTCCTTGCATGTGGAGAGCCTGCCTGCAGGGAGAGCTTTAACCCAAAGACTCAGGTGAGATCTGCCATTTTCTCTCCAGTGACTTTCTAAGGTGGGTCCAGACAGGAGGCACAGGCTTCATGAGTCGCAGGGGAGTTGCAGGGATGCAGGGACAGGACAAGCTCTAGTCAGAGACACCAAGAACATCTAACACCAGAAATCAAGAGATGGTGAAAGGCAAATGCAAGAATCCTACCAACAGAAACCAAGACTACTTGGCTTCATCAAAACCTAGTACTCCCACCGCAGAAAGTCCTGGATATCCCAAAACACTGGAAAGGCAAGAATTGGATCTAAAATCATATTTCACAATGCTGATAGAGGATCTTAAGAAGGACATGAATAACTCCCTTAAAGAAATACAGGAGAACACAGGTAAAGAGGTACAAACCCT
>NC_045030.1:64806775-64812260 GCF_008632895.1 Mastomys coucha | reverse complement strand
TATAAAGGCAGGCCTATCAGAATTACACCAGTCTTCTCACCAGAGACTATGAAAGCTAGAAGATCCTGAACAGATGTCATATAGATCCTAAGAGAACACAAATGCCAGCCCAGACTACTATACCCAGCAAAACTCTCAATCACCATAGATGGAGAAACCAAAGTATTCCATGACAAACCCAAATTCACACAATATATTTCCACAAATCCAGCCCTTCAAAGAGTAATAAATGGAAAACTCCAACACAAGAAGGGGAACGACATTCCTGAAAAAGCAAAAATGTAATCTTCCAACAAAACTAAAAGAAGATAGACACATGAACGGAATTCCAGCTCTAATTACAAAAATAACAGGAAGCAACAACTACTTTTCCTTAATATCTATTAATATCAATGGGCTCAACTCTCCAATAAAAAGACATAGACTATCAGATTGGATACATAAACAGGACCCAACATTTAGCCTCTTTTTACAAATTATTAGTTGTGTGATTTTAGGCAAGTAACTAAACTTTCCTCTAACCCTGTTTAATTTTGAAGAGTGAAAAGATATCCCCTCCAGATGGATCCTCCCTCTCCCACCCCCCAACCCCCTGCTTCTATGAGGATGCTCCTCCTCCCACCTCACCACCCTGGTGAATCAAGCCTACACAGGACCAAGGGCTACTACTCCTCCTATTGATGCCAGACAATGCCATCTTCTGCTACATATGCATATGTATTTGTTACAGCCATATCAGGCTCCTGTTAGCATGCACTTCTTAGCATAAGCAGTAGTGTCTGGATTTGGTGCCTATAATATGTATGGATCCCCAGATGGGGCAGTCTCTGGATGGCCTTTACTTCAGTCTGTGCCCCTTCTGTCTCCTAAGAGGCTCTGCCAGAGCCTGACAAATACAGAGGCAGATGCTTGCAACCATTGGTGTCCCCAATGGAGGAGTAAGGAGAAGGACTGAAGAAGCTGTAGCAGAGGATGGCCTTGTCTGGCATCAATAGGAGGAAAAGCCCTTGGTCCTGTGAAGGCTAGATATCCCAGTATAGGGGAATGCCATGGGGGTCAGGTAGGAGTGGGTGGGTGGGAGGGGAGCATCCTCATAGAAGCAGGAGGAGAGGGGGTAGGGGGGACCCAGAGGGGAAACCTGTAAGGTGATAACATTTGAAATGTAAATACATAAAATATCCAATAATAAAAAATTAAAAATGAAAAGTTTTATTACCAATTCTAGAATTAGTGCATTATAATTTTGTATACCTTCCATTAGTCATACCCAGTTATACAATTCCAAAGTGACTGCTTATAATATTCTTGTGTATAAAAGGGAAAAATGGAATAGACATATAAGCACTTTCTATAAAAACATTCTTCCATAGAAGAATATTAGGCAACTTTATGGAGGTTAGGTCCTATCCATGCCAGCTTTACTTGGATTTCCACTGGTATATATGATATATTTTTGGTGTGTGCTTGTGCACACATGTGTATATATCTAATACTATAACTGTGCATGATTTTGCAGTGTACATGTTTATGCCTTTATGTGTACACATGCAAATGGAGGATATAACTAGACACTGGACATTTTCTATTATGGCTTTCCACCTTATCTTTTGCAGACAGGGTCTCTCACTGAACCCAAAAGTTGTCAGCTGGATTGACTGACTGGTTAGCATGTTCTGGGGATCTGCCTGTGTTTGCTCCTCAAGCATACTGTTTATGGACACCCAGTACATCCAAATATTCCAAGGACGCTGGGCTTCCAACCTCAGATGCTTTACCCATTGAGATACCTCTCTAGTCCTCAACATTTTATACATCTCAAATATCACTTAAGACAACTGTTTTATTATCTGTAGGAAGTTAAATTCATAAAAGACTGGTCAAATATTCAATGATGAAATTAAATGATTTCTCATGAGCTAAGTACAGTGACATTGACACAATTGAGGTTCATATTTCTCCACTCTAAGAGAATCTTCGTACCCACAACTGTGCCATCAATGAGTATATAGCATCCAGGAAGAAAGAAAGTAACGAGATGGATGAAACAGAAATAAAACTGTCTGCTATTATACCCCGACTTACAGCTTTTACTCTGCATAATTTTTAAGTGTGAAATCCAAGTAAGATAGTGCCTTACTTGTTGAAAATGAAAGGAAGCATTCTCTTTGTCTTTTATTATATTTAACCTTTTTAAAGTTTAGATTGACCTAGATAATCATATGTATTAATACAGTATATTGTGACATTTCAACAAATAAATAAAGTAATACTGACAAAAACAGAGCAATTATTATCTAACTTTCTTATTAGTCACTATGTTTAGAGCACCCAAGCTCCTCTCTTCACTATATATAGGAGTTATTATGGACTATAGTCATTGCACATACTGATATTATCACTGAGTTTGTGTTCAAAACCCTCAGGTACCTACTTAACATTTCAATTGTCCAAGGGTAGAAAAATTGGAGCCTCAATTAGAATGATTTAACTAATTTAAAATGCATAAAATATGTTTTTAAATATTCTGTCAGTTTAAGTAGTATTGTTAAATAGTGGAAATTTGGGATTTAGATAACATAGGTTTGATCTAAACACGTCCACTTACATGTTCATTGTTTTGTTTGTTTTTTCTTGGAAATCTGTGCTAATTTTTAAAAAGGCTTTTTCAAACAGTATAAGATGCAAACATTCAAAATTAAGAAAAATTGGGGTATATTGAGAAGCACAAAATATGTATGCATTAATAATGGTCTTTTAAACATTCATTATCTAAAATGAATAGAAATATAGCAGAAAATTTGATTACTAAAATGTAGGCATGCAAATACAAGCCATATATGTTACCACACTTAATTGAAAGAAATGTAAAACTGTATGAAGACATGTCATTAAATCATCTTTGTAAATTAACTGTAGTACATGACTGTGATGGTTTGTATATGCTCATCCCAGGGAGTGGAACTATTAGGAGTTGGGGCCTTGTTGGAGTAGGTGTGTCACTGTGGGTGTGGGCATAAGACCCCAGTCTTAGATGCCTGGAAGTGAGTATTCTGCTAGGAGCCTTCAGATGAAGATATAGTACTGTCAGCTCCTCCTGAATCATGTCTGCCTGGATGCTATCATGGTTTTGCCTTGATGATTATGGACTAAACTTCTGAACCTGCAAGCCAGCCCCAGTTGAATGTTGTCCTCATAAGAATGCCTCCTGCACCATGCCAGCCTGGATGCTGCCATGGTCCTGCCTTGATGATAGTGGACTGACCCTCTGAACCTGTAAGCCAGCCCCAATTAAATGTTGTTCTTATAAGAGTTGCCTTGGTCACGGTGTCTGTTCACAGCAGTAAAACCCTTAAGACAATGACATAGTACTGCAATAATTTCCTATCCATGCCTATTTTCTATTGGTATTGCAGGGAACTAAGGAGTTCTAGTTATTTGCTTAAAACTGCTTGTGTGGCTCTTATCTGTGACCAGTTCATCTTTCTAAGTATTGCAGAACACAAGAGATGTTGCATTATTCCCACATAGTTTTTACCATAATAGAAGGTTTAAAAAGGTGCTAATTACTCATCGCCAGTCTTCTGGGCAACAGGAGGATGCTTTTTATATATTAAAAGTTATAGGCAGAGATCAATCAGTAGAAGAAACAAAGGATGGTCCCCAGAGAACTCGAAACAGCCTTAGTGCTCATAGCTGAGCTGTTTGTCACGAGCCCTGCCCAGTCATCCTGAGCACAACCACAAACGTCAAGTAGGACATCTGGCTTCCACTTAGCATCCACAGTGTTGAAGATGCAAAGTTCAGTGCCATAGAGAGCCACAAGCAGAAGCCTGGAAGGCTATCCCTTTGTAGCACCTTAACATGTGGACATAATTAACATGAGAAAGATACTGGGAAAAATAAAGCAGATCAATATAAGAAACAGATGTACTTTCATCAATAGACATGAAAATAAGAAAGATTAATTTGTACATTACATTTTCATAAAAGAAGAAAACCCATAAGAAATATTTTGCTTATAAGACAGGACAGTGCAGTGTTAAATGTACTTGCAGGGAAAAAGATATGAAGGTAGTAAATGTTCCAGATCCTGGTGGATTTTCAATTCAAGACAGTAAAATTGCAACAAATAACCACCATTGTAAACTCTATCCAACCCCTAGCTTTTCTCCAGGCAATTATAAGCAGAATTGCCAGAACAGTGAGAGTGAAAAAGAAATGGGGCTAAAGAGGATACCAACAGCCAGTCAACAGTTCTGAGCCTCTCACAGGTGATGGTCCCTGCCTTGTTACATGCAGAAGCCCTCTGGGCATCTCCCAGAGTATCCCAGCCTTCTTGGGCAAGGAGCACTGATGGAGGATACTGACATCTGACATACAAAAGTATGAGGTAGGAGAGACAGAGTATGCATTGATATTAAAGAAGAATGTTCCTCAGGGGTCTTTCTGGCTTCTCATAAACAGATGAAAAGGAAACCAATGAAAATTATGAGGAAAATGAAGAACAGGAGACCCAAGATTTACAGCCACCTTGAACATTGGTACTGAGATGCCAAATATTTTAAATACAGACTCCATTTTAGAGAACCTTACCTAAGTTTGAACTCGGGTAAACTAACAGGCTGATACCTAGCATTAGTTTCCAATTTGCTCCCCAACAAAACCTGAGCCTAGCTCTAGTCTCCAGGTTAATCCCCAACCAGACCACAGTTTCCAGGTTATACCTTCAACAAGACCAGTGTCTCCAGGTAATTCCCCCAATGACCCTACACCCCAGGTTACAAGCCCACCCTTTGCCTAATGATTACCAATGCAGAGAGGAGAAGAAATTAAGTTTATGATATGACTTCCAGCACCAGTCAATTATGTTAAAGGCCACAGTAGTTTTCCAATAAGATACTCACACAAGTACTCCCTGCTTGCTGCTTACTAGAAAGCCTTGCCCCAATACACATTCTGGCCTCCCCCACCACCGAAACTGTCCTGCATGACAGTGGTGCATTGAGGAGGTCTGAGCTAGCTTGAATAGAATAAAGACCCTGCTGTGAGTTGCATTGGATCATCTCCTGTGTGTGTTTTGTGGTATCACTAACATTTCCCTGGCACAACAGTACTACTGAAACTTCAATTACCAACATAGACATGTAGAAATCCCCAAACCATAAAATGGTCAAAGGACAAATGAAGCCAAACCAACAGTCTCAAATGTACATAGCCTTCAGAGGGTAAGCATGACAAAACTGAGTAAGCATCAGTTATCATCCAGTCTCAACAAGAAAAAAATTTCATGGAATATATGCTTATAGAGAAGAAAAAGAGAGACACAAGGATTATACATATTTATAATATACCTTGAAAATGCCAGGCAGTGGTGGTGCATGTCTTTAATCCCAGCATGTAGGAGGCAGAAACAGGCAGATTTCTGAGTTCGAGGCCAACCTGGTCTACAGAGAGAGTTCCAGGACAGCCAGGGCTACACAGAGAA
>NC_045030.1:64802825-64806725 GCF_008632895.1 Mastomys coucha | reverse complement strand
TATATATATATATATATATATATATATATATATATATATTCAAGATATATATATATACATGTATATATATATACACTCATATTTATGTATATATATACATGTATATATCTTGAAAATAACATAAATATAGTAAAACTTGAACAAGGAACACATAATTAAATGATTGAGGATTTATAAAACATCATATAAAATAATTTATTTCAACACTAAAGTATTCCAAGAGTGATTCATTAATATGTCTGTGAAATTTCTTTGTAACCACTGCAGTGTTATGTGATAGGAAAACAAGAAACATAATCCCTGCTGTTTGTGGGAATAAAGCTATGAACAATGAATAGCCCCCAATATATAAAACTACTCACTGTGCAAATTTGTGAATATACCAAACAATGGTAACTGAAGAGGCCCTTGTCTTTCACAGCCCAGCAAGGTCGTTATCATGTGCAGAATTACCATTTTACAGAACACAAATCTGAAACATGTATATGTTATGCAACACTCAAGTAACTTATCTGTGGATCAAGGAAGAGTCAAATACAGGCTACCCGACTACAGCTTCTATGATAGGTTGTGAAGGATGGTGGGATTCCAGCATTTCTGCTAGGAAAGACACTTCTGAACTCCTAACGTGTGCTTAGCAACATGGAATTAGAGACTGCTAATTCCATTCACGTTTATAAGTAACAAGTGACCTTCCAAAGAATACACAAAGTTAGAAAGAATAGTAAAAGGGCAGGTTACCAAAGCAATAGGCCAGATACCAAGTAGATGATTAAAATTAATTTCCAAAGTCAGTCCAGAAAATGCCCACTAATCAGTCTTCTGAGAGAACAGTGCCAATTGGCATGAATGTCAGAAAAGCTTAGCTGTATCAATACAATCAGTGTTTGACAAGAGACATCAGATTTTGCCAGTCCCTAAGCAAGCAAGCTGCAGAATTAATACATAACATCTCAAGAAAATGCTAGCTGACTTTGGAAGTGATGACAACTTTTAAAATCTGGCATGAAATCTTGGAGAATTTGCAGAGCATCAGTGATGATCTGTTATTATTTTCATAAGAAAATAGATTTTTAAAGTTACTTTGACCTTAGAGGAAAAGTGCCCTTTTCCTTTAAATCTCTCATCCAGAAGTAATATCTTCAAGTGTTTTTGAAGTACGTTTTCCAAAGAATACAAATTTGGTCAGAGCTTTCTTTCTGATAAGACTGTAGACTAAACCTGAAGGACTAGAGAGATAAGAAAATGTATTTGATTAACCTAAGAGCAAAGCCTAAACTATCTCTGTAAATACAGGGGATACAACTTTTAAAGAGAAACTCATACACCTACAGAGGTAGGAAGAAAGGCGGCCAAAGGACGCTTGAGTGTGCATATTAAGAAGAGCTGAAAAAAAACCAACACCCACGTCCAACTCTCCCAAAAAGCTGCAACCTGAATTTAGAGCAAGGGTGTGAAGGAACACATTGAAATATGTAAGCATCCTCTTTAAAAAGCCTAGGCTTTCCTTTTTCTAGCCTGCTGTTAAATGAATGGGTCCCAAAGAAATGATGAAATATCTAAAATTAGCATTATCTATTTTACAACCAACCCCCGACCAAAATATATATATTTAAAATGCAGCATAGGCTGAAATTTTGTGGCGGGCCTATTCTTGACCAGATGCCATCCATTGCTCACACCTGAAAAGGGCTTTAATGGCCTTTTCTTTTTGGGATATTACTATTCTTAGCATAATTCCCCTGGCCTTGCTGGGGAAGGAATAAAAAGGCTGAGACCTAGAGGCCAGTGATTTTTCACCAGGAATAGACTACAGGTTTGGAGAGAACAGGGTAATTATCTTTAGCAATGAAATTGTGTTTTGATAAGGCCATGGGGGAGGGGGCAATGTGACAGCATAAATAGGTCAATTCATTTATTTCAGTTTCCCTTATTCAGCAGCCTTTTGGCTTTTCTAACCCAGGAGAATAGAAGCCCTGACAACACATGGGTCAGCAGAGCATATGCTGTTTAAATAAAACCTATCAATGCTTTGCAATATGGCCGGTCTTCAAAAATTTGCCTTTCCTACAAAAATATCAACAGTTCAGTCCGTGCCCTTCAGTTGCTCTGCGTCTCACTGTCTGCTTTTCACCAGCTAACCACTTCTATTTCAGAGCTGCTCTACAGAACCTGTAATCCCTAATAAAATTGCACATTTCCCTGAGCCCCAAATATTTTCCCAGCACCTGCTGAAGTTAGTGAATGAAGACTTTCAAAACTGCAAGATCCCTGTTGAGCTGCAGCCAGTTATTCGGATTATTACAAAGTCTGATAAACTCAGTGAGAGTTGAGTATCTCCCACAAGCTAATGTGCAGGATAAGGCATCCTCATTAATTGGTTTTTTACCTATAAACATTTTAATCTTCAGGAAAGTCTCAAGTCATGCCATTTCTAGTTACTACCCCCGGTTGTGGATCAAGAAGTAGGACTGGATAATCTGAAACCTGGGATCTGCTATCAGGAAGATTTCCCCAGTCTGTTTCCCAATTCCCCCTTTACATATGTACTGTCTGAACATCCAAAACCTCAGGTAAGAAAAGTACAAGTCCTATTGCATTTGTAATCTACAACAGGGAAGAGCTATCCTTGTATGACTCATTCTATTAAGGTATAAAGTAAGTTGTTAAGTACTAATGGAATCAAATGGCAAATGAAGAAGGAGATTACAATTAGTAATTATGTAAGGCACTTTTAGAAAGGAGACTATGCTTAAATTGTGTATCTGTTCATTTTGGACTGCTGTAACAAAATACTTTAGGCTATAATTTATGTGCTGTAGAAACTCATCTCTAATAGTTCTGGATAGCCCAGATCAAGGTCCCAGTCCATTTGGTATTTGCATAGGATCTGTTCCTCATAGATATCATCTTTTCTCTGTGCTCATGACAATGTGTATTCTCAGAAAGACACTAATCCCATTCATAAGGGTTTCGCCATTGTGATCTGATCGTGTTCCAAAGTCCTAACTCTGTTCTGGTTTGTTTTCTACCGCTACAACAAACACCATGAACAAAAGAAACTTGAACACAGTGGTGCATGTGTCCTTATTACATGTTGGAGCATCTTCTGGGAATATAACCAGGAGTGGCATAGCTGGGTATTCAGGTAATATTATGTCCAGTTGCTGGAGGAACCGCCAAACTGATTTCCAGAGTGGTTGTCCCAGTTTGCAATCCTACCAGCAGTGAAAGAGTGTTCCTCTATCTCCACAACTCGCCAGCATCTGCTGTCACCTGAGTTTTTTATCCTAGCAATTCTGACTGGTGTGAGGTGGAATCTCAGGGTTGTTTTGATTTTTCATTTCCCGGATGACTAAGGATGTTGAACGTTTCTTTAGGTGCTTCTCAGCCATTCTGTATTCCTCAGTTGAGAATTATTTGTTTAGCTCTGTACCTCATTTTTAATAGGGTTATTTGTTTCTCTGGAGTCTAACTTCTTGAGTTATTTGTATATATTGGATATTAGCCCACTATCAGATATAGTTCATAGCAGACTTATTTATAATAGCCAGAAACTGGAAACAATCCAGATGTCCCTCAACAGAGGAATGGATACAGAAAATGTGGTACATCTACACAATGGAGTATACTCAGCTATTAAAAACAATGAATTTATGGAATTCTTAGGGAAATGAATGGACCTGGAGAATATCAACCTGAGTGAGGTAACCCAATCACAAAAGAACACACATGGTATGCATTCCCTGATAGGTGTATATTACCCTATAAGATCGGAATACACAAAGTACAAACCACAAACCATAAGAAATTCAAGAAGGAAGACCAAAGGGTGGATATTTCATTCCTTCTTAAAAGGGGGAACAAAATACCCATGGAAGGAGTTGTAGAGACTAACTA
>NC_045030.1:64792366-64802067 GCF_008632895.1 Mastomys coucha | reverse complement strand
AAAAAAAAAAAGAAACTTGAAGAGGAAAAGGTGTTATTTGACTTACACTTCCAGGTCACAGGCCATCATTGAGTGCCAGGGCAGGAACCTAGGCAGGAACTGCAGCAAATCTATGTATATATAATGCTTACTGGCTTGCTTCCAGGCTCAAGGTCAGCTACCTTTCTATACACCACAGGTACTACCAGTCCAGGTACAGCATCACTCCCAATGGCCTGGTCACTTCTATATTAATTAGCAATCATGAACATGCTCTCATAGAGCTCCCAAAGTCCAGAATGATTTAGGCAACCCTTCAACTAAGATTCCTCCAGATAACCCTGGCTTGTGGCAAGTTCATTGCTGAAGCTAAATAAAGCCTGTCAATACTATCAAGTCAGACATTATGGTTCAATTTTGAAGCCACATCCCTTTCCACATCCATGTTCTTCTTTCTTGAAAAAAAAATGTTTATTCCACTTTAATATCATACATAGTCTTAACTCATTTGAGCATAAATGCAAGTTAGGATAAAAAAAAAGCCTCATCTAAATATCATCTAAAATATGGTTGAGACTCAGGCTATGATTTATTCATAATGATAAATTACTGTCATTTTTCTTACTGTGACAAATTACCCAAGGGAAATCTTCAAAAGAAGAAAGATTTTTACTTTCTCCTGTTTTTAGCTGTTTCATTCTACACTGACTTATGTGAGGTAGAGTATCTATGTAGTGGTAGGCAAGGGTACCTGAGGAAGCTGACCACATCATAGTGGCTGGAAGGAGAGAAGGAAGGAGAGGTGAATAGGGAGGAAGAAGAGAGGAACCAAGACAAACTGTCACACTCAAGAACATGCTACTTGTGTCCTGCTTGCTCAAAGTGTCACCTCTAAAAAGTCCATGTTCTACCTATAATGTTATCATATTATGAATCCAATAGTGAATCAATCTACTCATTAACATTAGACCACTCATGACCCAATGACCCCTTAACAAATATTGCCCGCCAAATATGCCCAAGCATTAAACTTTTGAACCTTTTGCTGACTATACCCACTCTCCACTTGTGAATCTTTGACATCAAACAAGCTATGTGCTTCCAAAATCCATTAGTAAGGCAAACATAAGATAAACATCAGTTGTTTGAGGTATTCCTTTGGGAGACATGATACAAACATCAATTCAGCCCAGATAAGGAACCAACAACAGATCAAAGTATTGTTTATATCAAAGTCCAACTTGGAAAACCAATGAGTTTTACTGAGGTTACTTAAAGGAATATGGGTGAGAGGTTACTTACAGGAGCAGAAATGACTAAAAGACAAGCTGTGTCACCAAAGTCCATCCCACATGGGTAACAACTCACCACAGGTGCAAACCTAGCACTCTCAGAACTTGCCAACAGCAACTTGACAAGTTGGAGAACCTCTTCTAGGCAGGACAGCTCACTGAAGTCTCCATCCCCATTAGTTCTTTCCTGCTTCTCTATCTTTATTGGAACCATAAACCACATTAGTTTTAGGAATTACTTAAGTCTTAAGGAACCTCTTTTCAAGATGGAATGTTTCAACTGAGAAAAATGGCTATACACAGTTTGTTCTTTTCCCCAGCTCTTACACTTTCTCTCTCCCAAAATATTCCCTGGGTCTTTGAGGAGGTTATATAGATGTCCATCTGTGGCTATGCAATAGGCGATTGGACCATTGGACCATAGCAATTGTCAATTGTATTTAATTATGAGTCTCTTTGGTACATCATCCATTACCAATTGGAGTTTCTTTCCATGACCATTTGTTGCTGGCAGCAATTGCAATCTATGGATGTAAATATAAATATTTAGAAAATAATTTGATATAGATCACATTTATTTATTTAACCAAACAACCACAATTTTTTTTGTCCTGGCTAGCTTACACTACCAGACATGACCTCCCATCCTGTGAAGTGGCACTTATATTCGATCAGAAAGTTATTGTTTATATCCATGATAGCTGTGCTACTAGTAGGCACATTCTACCTAATATTTTGATACTGTAAAATGTAAGGTCAATAACCAAGCTGGACTTGCTGACCTTTTTCTCCAGAAACCTGTAGAACACCATCTGGCACTATAAAAACAAGCCAAAGAATGAGGTATCCTTAGCAAAAGTATTTTATTCTCTGGTTTGGAATGCAACCAACTGCTATGGCAAAAGCCTTTATGGTTTGTGGAGCCTCAGGGTATTCCATGGCCTACAGCTTGCAGGAAGATGGCTCCTCCCTGGCACGAGGGTTCTCATTCAAGGACATTATGGGTTCTGAGGGCACCTGAAAATCCATGTGGGTGCCTCTTGTGTTTAAAATTTTTAGTTTATGTTTTAACAACCTATTCTTTCAATTAATTCTGTTGTCACAGAATTATGTTAAATGGAATACCAATACACTTGGTTGTCTATAACATAGTTATGCATCAATGTTTGTGAAATGACTACACATATCACCATATAACTTCATGGAATTCATGCATACCACTGATTTGAGTGAGAGCCTTTTTGGTGGGTTTAGTTGCATGGGAATACTTTTAGAGGTCTGTGGCAGTGTCCACATAGGTGTAAGGCATATTGGCATCTCTCCCTCAATGAGAGGCACAGTTCCTACATAGTTTATTTATAAGCAAGTTGGTTTATATATATGTACTCTGTCATAGCACCCATCCAGCAAATCTAGAACTGAGAATAGGCGTGGCAGGACTAGAGAGCAAGCAGGACATCGGACTATTTTACAGGAATGTCATTAGATTTAGCCATTTTCCATCCCGTGTTGGATCTCCTGTAACCAGATATTACATGAACACAGCAGCCTCTAGTGGCAGCTAACAGAAATGGTTCATCCTTTGTTTGTTTAAAGTATCTACTTCCTGATTTCCTCGAAGACTCAATGGGTTGTGGGCTGCCATGTAGAAAACTACCAGGGTGTTCCGATTCCTGTTGAACTCTATTATATATTTCCTTCCATGTCTGTTTTCCTCATGGTTGCCAAACCAGTACCTGCCAGTTTTCCTTTGGGTCATCTATAAAATGAAACCTCTGAGTATAGGGCAACTGTCAGTACCGATTGTCACAGGCCAAGGTACTGAGTTCTTACTATGCACACTGCTCTTCACTCAGCCCAGTGGCTACTTTTACCTTCTCCTTTCTCTAGCCACAGGATGTATTTATTAATTTCTATTGGTATAGCTACTCATTCCTGATTGATGCTCTTACTTACACTATACATGTACTAGGCATCTACAGAGATAGGTTGTGTTATTTGTAAAACTTTGTCTGTTTTAGCTGTTGGAACAACTATTAGAGTAAACTCAGTGACTTGAAAGGACACGGGCCCCATGACAGCTTGCAAGGCATTAGTGACAGGACTTGTTGACACCACACCATGTTACTGTAAATATGCACACTATCTTTGGAGGGTTTGATTCTATACCACCTGAGAGAGAAGCTCTACCAAAAGACCTTCAGTTCAATTCTTAATCAGATAAGCTGACTTTACTGTTACTGAGGTAAGACAAGTAACAGAATCAACTTATCATAATAAACTATACTCAACTACTAATTGCTAGTCTAGTGATAAATACTGACATCTAGGCCCATTCTATCATTGAAAACTAAACCTTATAGGAACTGTTTACTTGGGTTGTTTTTTCCACTCTCTAACCTTTTAATTGTCTAGTGACTTTGGTTTTGTTCTTCTATTGTCTAGGTGAATATCATCATGTTTGGATGCATCCACATTAATCTTACTACCCCCTTGGCATTTTCTCCAGAATGAGCTTTTTTGTATTTTTTGTAACATTCTTAGGTTAAGAATTTCTCAAATCTTCAAATTCTAAATGTTTTCTAGTCAAAAATTCTGCCTTTAATTCATTTCTCCTTCTTGTAGACAAAGGGGGCTTGTCAAAATTCACATTTTGGTTCGAGACTTTTTAGACTAAATATTCTATTTCACCATTCATAAGCTTTAAGCAACAAGATAAATTACCCAAGTTCTCTGCTATATTATTATATAGTTATGTAGTTTTTACTCCTGTTTCCAATAATATGGTCTTCATTTCACAAAAGACAGCATGACATCCATACTTCTACTGCTTTGATGATCATAAATACTTAAGTATCCCCTAAGAAGATAAAGGTTTTCTTCCTAACTCTCACCAGAATCACCATGTACAGTTTTCTCATGACAGTATGGTTTTCTTCTTGCCTGCTCTCCTAGTCTCCTCTCGTCTCTGACTACTATACCATTTCAAAGCAACTTATCCTTCTATGCTGTTACAGTAGTTCCCCAATCCTTGGTACCACTGGCCACTACTATCAGTTCAAGTACTAATAGCAAGTTGTGTTATTTATAAGTGACAGAAATTTACTGTACATAGTACTTTTAGTAGTTAGAAAACCCAAGATTAAGGTGGCAGAAGATTTGATGCTTCAGTTAATTTCACTCTGTGCTTCATTGAGGGTCCTACTACATCATCTTTATATGACAGAAAGGCTAAGGGCACTGATCTCATTCATGGGGTTCTACATTCAGGATGCAATCACTTCCAAATGTCTCTGTTTCTCAATACTAGCACCTATGAAGTTAAATTTTGGTATATGAATTTTGGAGGAGCATAAATACTCCTATAAGACAAAATGGCTCTTGTGGTATTTTTGGTGGGAAAGAGATCCTGTGTCTAATGAAAACATACAATCTATCACGCATAAAGACAGACATAGTTTGACTTCTTCTGGATTCTTCTTCCAATATAAATGCAGAGTGATGCAGAATCACCTACCTTAAGAACAAAGTCATTTCAGCAGCTTCATTGTATAAAAGATGAAAAAGAAGCAACCTTATATTACTTAGAAATTTTAGTACAGCCAGGGATATAATTGATATAACGTCAGTAGTTGAGTACTTATCTATCGTGTTCTTAGCCCTATGTTCAATCCTCACCAATTCAAAAAAAATCAGCATAAATAGTATAGAAATTTCTCTTATAACCTAAGTTCTGGTAGTTGCTAGTTGAATTGCCCAAATCAGAAATTCATTCTGCAGATTTGTTTAGTTTGGATGTCAATGATCCCATTTCAGAAGCTCTCACTCCAAAATGAACTATATACATCCAGATGAAATGGTCTAATACTATATACTAAATGGGTAACTAGGTAGAGTCATGATGGAAATCTTAAATATTCCCCACAGCTTTATGATCTGAATGCTTGGTTACAAGATTAGAGAAGTATTCTGAAGGCTATGGAGCCTTTAGGAAGTGTGAACTGGCTAGAAGTAGATCACTAAAGACCAGTCTTATTTTCTGTCCAGCTCTGTCTCCTGCTCCCTATTATGTGAATAATCCACTACAACATGTTTCCACAGTGACAGAACTATTCTGCTATGTCTGTGCCACTGCCATGGATTGGCTTCTCTCCAAAATCATGAGTCAAAATGTTCCTTTCTTACCTTAAATTACTCATTTTGTCACAGTGTTGAGAAAAACAACCAATACAGGTAGTGTGAGGATAGGCAGTTGTGCACAACATTCTGCCACAGGCTTTCCTGAAGGACACTACTATTTTTTGCAATACCAAAAGCTTTATATATAGTAAATAGAACATAAATTCAAAAGAAAGTGTACTTCTGAATCCATATGCTATGTGTAAATGAGTAAGTCTGTCACATGAACTTACTAACATGATAACTATGCCTTTGTAGTTTAAGAGTTTGTCTCATAGAAATCCATTCATGTGAAGTGCTTTGCCCAAATGCATAGAAGCCCCAAAAAGATGGAAAGCAAGACCCACAAAATCAAATGGCTTGCCCAGCTGTTTCAGCCTGCTCGCTAATATATGTTAGTTCATGTGCCACAATGTGTTCTTAAGACATGCTTTCATTAAAACACATTCAAGGTTATATGGAGGAAACAGTGCCCTCCTGTGCCTTTAATTTTCAGAAGCTACTCAAAGCACCTGACAATGGCCTGTCCAAATCAATTAATTCAGATCAGGTTCATAGGTACATTTATTTTTTTATCCAGAGCATCTTTGATGCAAATTTTTGTATACAAGGTCATTGTGCCAAGATACAGGAGATATGGACCCTATCCTCCAGGAAATTGCAGTTTGCTATCATATGGGAAAAGGAAATATTATAACTGCATTTTAATATTTTCGAAGGCTAGCTATTTTCAAATTGGCTCTGCATTGGCTATTCACCTCTATTTATGAAGCAGTTATGAGCCACATTCATATACAAGCATTTCATCAATCTCATTTTACAGCTGAAGAAACATGAAAATGAAAAGTTATAAACACAGCTCAACAAAAATCGGATATTTCCCTAAAGCCTTCAGGTATTTATAAGTAAAAAATGATTGATAGGTAAGTGGGAGGGCACACGGAGGATTGCAAGCAGCACACAACAGTTGAAAGGCAGAACAGAGAAGTAATTCAAAGGGCAACATTCTTACCGCAAATCAAACTTGAAATGCCTACTCCATAACCAGTCACAAACAACAGCAACAACAAAAAACCTCATCCAAATGCATTGAGTCAATTCTCTCTAAAGGAAATCCACTCATGTGCAGAGTGCAAGGTGTAAACAGTTGAGCTGCCACAACACATCAGTCTCCTGAGATCGTTACATGATCATACACATCTGGCTTTCTTGTGGCTCATACAGAAACAAGAAATGGAAGACTGGATAATCACATTTGTAATTATGTTCCTGAAATTGAATATTGTAATTCAAAATGGTTTTTAGCATATTCATGCATTTTAATCCAATCTGTTTAGTACACAAGGACTACAGTGGTTTTCAGTAATGAAGTAATAGACATGAATACTAGAGGTTACAGAAAGGAAAAAGCAAATAAAGAATGAGAGGTGGCTTATATATTTTTCTGTTATACTATCCATGATATAGTACACATTAACATTAAGAAATATTCCTGAACCCTTTTTGCCACCATTTAAAATAAAGCTAAGAAAGACAGTCATATTCATGATGCAGGGACAGCGATGTTGTAATTCTGCGGATCACTTGGAACTGTGGTGAGGCAGGAGCAGTTGCCGTTTCTGACATAGCCCTTCCTATCTTAATGAAAATCAAAACTAAGCAGCTCTGCCACGGTGGCCTGTAGCTCAGAAAAGTCTCATGATAATCTACTCAAACCCTTGCCATGTCTCAAAAAAGAAAGTTAATTCCCCAACTTCACCTTCGCACACACACACACATACACACACATACACATTTTTTCCATTTCTGAGTCATACGTTTCTGTCACATAATTTCTGTTGTATATAGTAAACAATTTTACAGAGTACTGCCTGCTAATCAGGGTTTGTGCCTTTCAGAATAGTAGCACATCTTAAAGGTTTTCTCCAAGACAGTGATTTTCATAATATCTTAAGTTTTAAGAGTCTCTAGTATTTAGATAGTCACTATTGTCATATCCTCTCTGACTCTACTGAGATTGAGGTCAGCAGTCTTCTGTCTGTCCCCTCACAGTCTTACTTTCCTATCATCTACTGTTTCCCATAAAAAGACACTGATTCCTATAAAAATATTTGGAAAACCCTAGAATGCGATATAAATATAATACAGAGAAACTAAAGACACATGATTTAATAAATGATAATGGATAACATGTTCAATTATAGTATTCATTGGTCATTTAGAGACCTGAACTTTGGATGTCCAGAAATTTGAGCCAAATATCAAAAGAAAATATAATCATGAAATCTAGGGAAGGAATTTGGGCAATGTAGATGGTAAGGAAGACAAGAGACATCAAAGCTCCACCCCTGTGTTCAAGTATATTACAATGATCACCAAGCTATAGAGGGAAGGAAGGCAAGAAGTATGTATGTCAAGTAATATTGGTTAACTGGTATGGTTGAACATGATCACACAAAGTCTTATTAATGTTGAGCAAATAATTGCTGCCCTTGTTTATTAATCAGATATGGATGTGAAGATGTTAGTTCTCATGAGATCATTGTTCCTACTTAAAGACACATTCTCGTCCTAGGACAACCTGCATGTGTGGCTTTGCTATTCCTAGTAGGTGGAAAGACTAAAGATTTCTAGGTTTCACTCTAGGGGTCTAGAACAGAATGTTCAGAATGTTGTAAAATCTAGCAGTTGCTAATCTGTTGGATTTACCTTAGCTACCCTTTTCGTCTTTAGTGTTGAAAGGGAGAGGTACCACCTTTAGATGAACAGTCTTTATTAGCACACCTACATTCAGAATTGAAAAAGAATACAATTATGTGTTGATAAAGGAGTCACGACCCAAATGATAGCAGAGACATCCAGCTTTAACCAGCATTCCGATAACTCTCTAGCATCTGTAAACCATAGTAAAGAATCAGTGATTTTTTAAAAAAATATAGCCTTTAAACCTCCATTATAAACTGGTATTTCAATCCGTTTTTAAAGATAACTGGCTACTGAAATTGCTCAAATAATGTAAAATTAAAGTTTCTGACATATGGTTTTATTAACAGTGAATAGTAAGGGTAAAGTCAGGGGCAAGGGGATGGGACAGATACAATACAAAAAAAAGCACCCTGACACCCTCTCACTTAAAGAATCACACAGATGGACGGAGCCAGAGATGAAACCATAAGACAAAGTCAGAGAGTGTGAGAATCAAAAGTGAGGAATCATATGTATTGAATTGGCAGCTTGTTCAAGAAACAGATAGGAAATTCTAGTCTCAACTGATGAAAACCAGAGAGATCTGTCAGGAAGATGGTCCACTAACATCTCTTTCATTGGGAGAAAAGGCCTGCATATGGAAGTCCTGTACTTACTGGTTGGTGAATTGCATTAATATTTTTCATTCTGAGATTTTGTTTTACAGATAAGCAGAATGAACTAGAATGAATACTGTCACATAGTGAAGTCCTGGTTCCCACAGAGCAGAAATTTTCAGCTTTATTGCATACTCTAGTCACCTAAGAGGTTTTAAAGACAGATGTCTAAGACTCATCATTAGCTGTTCTGATTCACTGAGTGGTGCCTAGGCATTTCAGGATTTTTTAAATCAACTCTGAATTTGAGCCCTAGCATGGTGAGCATTTCTATAATAAGAGAAGCAGGATTATGCATTCTAGGATAGCCTGGGTTACAGTATGATTTTCTAAGGTATTCCAATGTTCATTCATTTGAATATTTAGATCCTAGAGTGATTCTGAAAGTGTGGCTCCTATCCCTACAGTATCAAAACTACCAGTAAATTGGTTAGAAATGAAAATTATTTAATACCACTCCAGATTTCCTGATTAAAAAAACTGGCAACCAGGACACTTTAATGATTTCTAAATGATTTTGATGCTAGTTTAAGCCAGAAAAAAAATACAATATAATAAGGATTCTGAGGTTTCAGATTGCACAAGAATAACCTTGAGATCTTATTAACATGCAAATTTGATCTAGTAATTCTGAGTTGAAACAAAGAGAAAATGAAGGTAAATTCTCTAGGGAACATTCACTGGGAATTAAAGGAAAAACAATGCTTGGGACTCAGCTACCACAACTGTACATTACAAGAAGGTTTACAGTACCCATTTCAGTGTGGGATGGTCCTTGGAATATTAGTGCAGAAACTTCCTTGAATTCCCTTCTGCTATAACCTATGCTTAGAGTCCATCATGTCATTCAGAACAAACATCTCAGAAAGCTGGGCCATCTTAGTCAAAT
>NC_045030.1:64783454-64791920 GCF_008632895.1 Mastomys coucha | reverse complement strand
AAGAAAGAAAGAAAGAAAGAAAGAAAGAAAGAAAGGAAGGAAGGAAGGAAGGAAGGAAGGAAGAAAAAGTGGGAGGGAGGAAAGAGACTCAGCTATAATCATTATATTTTACTTTATAAACTAATGATTCAATATGCAGATTACTCAAAATGTGACAAATGTTTATAACATTTACTTCTTTATTCAGTATCCTGCTTCTCATTCAGTAACAAGGGGAGTGTTTTCATTTGCCCATGATTTACATTAAATATTTTGGCAATACATAAGTGTGTGACTTTCCTTTAATCTATACCCTAAGGAAAAGTTAAAATATGGTGTGAACAAGATTAACTAGCCTAGGCCCATGATTATAAAGGCAACATACTGAGACCCCAATAATAATGAGCAAATTTATCTAAAGTCATCAATACAAGTATTAATGGAGCAAAAAGACAATTTTTTTTTTGTTCCCACATTCTTGGTGCTTTCTGCTATATTGCATAATGTCTGACAAAGTTTCCTTTTAGCAAATCACATAGGTACCTTGAGGCCTGAAAAAGTCAGTAAACCTGCATAGCATCATTAATGTCACTAGCAGTCAATTTGAAGCTATGCGTTTGAACTTAGACACAACTGGCATTGGGAATCAGTTTTTAGAAAGAGGAACACAACCTGTATATAAGAAGAGCTGGTCTAGGGGTATGGCTCAGTGGGAGAGCATTTTATCAAGCACAAGGCCCAAGTTACCATTCATACTACAGTGAGAATAGCAAGCAAAAAGAATGCTAACATACATTTTGTCATATTTACAACTTTCACTCTCATGTATTCAAGTCCTACTATCCATGAGTATAATTAACTCCCAGACTTGTCAGTGATACTGCTTAAGGATTCATAGTGTAAATCTTGAAAATAATGTTAAAAAAAGAAAACAGTTATTAAAGAAGTTTATGTAGCTTAAACATTCCTCATATAAAATAGGGTGGTTTTTATGTTGATCATTTAAGTACTGACTTACAGGTCCAGACCAGCAGCATTTGTGCAACTGGTCCAGCTCTGCTGTCTCACATCTGCTACATTATCTAAATCTAAGCCATGGTTCCCATTTTCCTAAGGTATCCAATGTTTTGATGGGGAAAAAGCAACTTTTGCAGGTAAAATCAGCAATTTAATCACATACTTCTCACAAAATGTAAATTGATATATTTTCCTGTGCAATAATCCTCCCTCAGCTTCAAAATGTTTTTATTTCCTGCATTGCAGCAATAACCTAAATGGTGGTTTTCAAAGTGAATAGAATTCATTCAGGTCAAACATGCTTCATTCTCAGAAAGAAAATTCAAATTAATACCTGAGTAGTTATAAGCAGAAAAACAGTCTTTCTACACAGCTTTCTCTTTCTCCTTAGTTTTTTGGGTCCAACTCTTTCTCCTGTGAGAGAAACTGAACCTGATTGGCAAAGAGCAGTGAGAACTGTCTTAAGACAACTTAAAAAACGATGCCAATGACTTCTAACCCTGCGAATGTTCTAGAATGGTAAGCTACAACTGCAACTTACAAATCTAAGAATAATAGATTACTTGTAGGTCCATGAAAGGCAGCGTGGTTCCTGGTTGAGCTAAGGCTAGAAACTCTCCTGGACACCAGGCTCTTGACACAAAGCTGCAGCCCGCCATAGATTTGTGGCCATCAGTCATGTAAGGGCAATGCCCCAAAACCCCTCCACACATAGAGGATGTGACCTGTGGTCACATAGCCTCAAGACAGCTCTCCATGTTAGTGAGGTATCTAAAGGCCTGGAGGACTTAGCCAATAAACTCTCCTTCTCAGACACTCCTCCCAGAAATCAGTATTTAACCTCAGGCCCTCCCTGAGAAGTGAGGTACAGTTTTACTCATCCACTTTCCACAATGACAATATATACTGTCATCATTAAAACATGGATGGCCTCTTTTCACTGGGATCAGCCTTGGGGAACCATGGAGGCCTTTGCCTACAGAGCCTCCATCTACTCTGTAGAAAGCCTCTCTGAGCTCCCAGCCATGGAACCAGGTGAGAGAACCCGGAGAATAACCACCCCGAGCCGGGAGTCTGTCAAAGCAGGAACTGTTTTATTGTATCAATCTTTTCTTTATAAAGGGCTGAGAGAGGAGGCGGAGTTTTCTGCTGAAGTGAGATGACATAGGGGGAGGGGAAAGTTGATGAAGGGTATGGGGTGACTAAAGGAACCTCTAGGTCAGCAGGAGCTAGGCAAAGGCAGGCTTAAGCAGGTTGTGCTGAGTCACTCCAGTAAGGAAATGACTGAGACAGTTTACAGAACTCGAGCAAGGCTCAGGTTTGTCCTCAAGGCCCAAACCAGGGCCAAATAGAGCCCAACAATAACAAAGACCAAGCTCAAGCCTGCTACCACTGACAAGCTAAAGACTCTCCCAGAGGGATCCAGCTGGAGCTGCCCCCAGCCTATTTTCCCTCTCAGACTCAGGCTAAATCCAGCCCTCAGGTCCCCACTCCATTCTCAGCTCTTCTGTGGCTCCCAGTGATGCTTGGGTTGCTGAGAGCCTGAGAAGAAGATGGCACCAGCCTCCTTTCAGACCTGGGGACCCCATAGCCAGCTCTGGCTGTCCCCAGGACCTCAGTCTGAGCTCCCCTCCCCAAAGCAGTGTGTGGGGTAAGCATGGTCAACTTCCCACATCCTGCCTCCCTCAGTGGCCGAGCCCTGTAACAGAGCAGACAAGGGACCACTAACCCTACAATTACTCTCAACTCACTCCTGGATTTCCCCCCTTTAAACTGTTCTCTTGTGCACGAATATCTAGGGAAGCCTTCACTCACTTGTACTCAAGGTGTTTATCTTTTTTTACTTTCAGCACTTGGGACTGAATCTAAAGCAGCCTTGCGTAGTCTGGGAAGGTGCGCTACCACTTAGCTACACCTCTAAGCAGCTTTGTTCTGACTTTACAATTGGAAATAAAACAACACTAAGTCACCAGCCTAGTCTATCCTTGCAATTGAAGTCCTCTGTCTGAGCCTCCTGAGATGTGGTTACAAGTCTGGGTTATTAAGGCAAGCTAAAATACTTAAAATAAAGCTGTTTTTATTACAAGTCAAAAGTAATATCAAACCACAATCCAGTACATGTAGCCAGTTGAGAAGTTGTGTCTCTGAGGAAATGTAATATATACCAAAGAGAAAACATAATCTTAGAAATGTTTGTATGAGGTACATAATGTTCTTTTCTCAAACACATGGCTACACTCTTTTCCCAAGGACATAGCTGCTTTTAAAAAACAAGAAATATCAACATGTAGGCTTAGCCAAAACATCCATACAAGTGCTGTTGTTTCCCAAACATAAGAGAATAATTTGGCAGGGTAATAAACTCTGCTTTCTAAAATGTTTTAAACTTATAAAAATTGTCTATTTTTTTCCAGAGGGAATTAGCAATAGATAAAATAACCATTCTGTTCCACTAGATCCCAGCCACTGCCTACTTACCTCTAATCTGCTGTCTTTTACAGTTCCTCTCACAATAGTATATAGGAGAAAGATAATACAAGGTTGAATTCAGGATAATCAACTTAGAGTCCATACATAGAGAATTATATGAGTCTGAAGCCAGATTCTGTCTCATAAAATTTCCTTCTTGATAAAATGAAGACCAGAACTCTTTGGGAGTAAAATCATTCAGAGGAGTTCTTCAGGACTATCTTAAGTACGTGTTTTGAATAAAAGAGCCACTTGACATGGGCTAATTATGATGCATAAGTATAACTCAGGAGTTCTCTAAAGTATGAAGTTACCAGATAGTCACTGTTTAACTAAGACATTTTGGTAAGTGGATGCTAGAAGTGATGTCAAACAGTAGGATCCCTGGGCAGCAGCAACAGTGAACTGAATGGTATGAAGCCTAGAGTCACTTCTAGAGAAATGATGGCTTCCAGCTCTGACGATCACTAATCTACTGCACCTTTATGTCACCTTGTTAAGCTACCAAACTTGGCCTCTAGATATAGAGCTTCAGGGCAAGTATGACCTCAAAGGAGATGATCTATGTATGTAGAATCTTCTTAAAATTCTTTTTAAACTTTAAAGGGCCAGGAATATATATTATCATAATAACTATTAAACTTACTACATTAGCTCTTCTAAAATTGTGTGGAATTGACATATAAATGTTAATTTAATGTCTTAGAAAGGATGGATGACAAAGTTCCAGATGCTAGATTTATTGTACTATATGTTACATAATTATGATTTTATACATTACATAGTTATATAGTACATATAACATTATTATGCAATATTTAATAATACAACATCATACATATCGCCATATAATTTTCACTTGTTATTTCTTTCATTTTAACTTGTAAAGGTCACACTTTAAGAATGATCTTTTAGGTTAAGATAGAGCTAGGTTAACAGAGAGTCACTACTAAAGACATTCTGTGTCATAAAAGGCTGAACAAGTCTCAAACAGTGGATCCCACATGCAGAGCATGTGTAATGCTGAGAAATCTGTATATTTAACAACATATTTACACTCCACTCAGATATAGTCAGTAAAACGTGATGGTAAGAATTACTCAGTGTGTGCTTGGTAAATCTGAAGATTATCAGTCTCTCTCCTATCTTCCCTGACACAAGTGGATTTATCCCTAGTTTTGGTTTATCTCCATTATGAATAGCTCAGAATATCTGGCCTGATTCACAATCATGAAAAAAGTCACACTCCCACTTAAATGAGAAATAACAGTTTACTCAAGCATGAAAAGGGGTCAAGAGATGAGAACTTCTAAGTGCAGCAAACTGGGTGATAGAACAATTTATAAAAGTCCAATTGCTTCCCACAGAGGAGGAAGAACTGCCAATGGGACCTGTAACACCGAGTCAGAGAATGGCTAAATATAATTTGTGTTACAGGAGAAGGAAGCATCTTACTGAAAGGTAAAGAAATACTCTGGTTGTTATTAAAAACGAGTGTATAGTGTAGGTGCATGGCTCTCCAACAACTATTTGAAGCCATAGAAAATTAAAAAAAGCATTATACGGAAATCTTTACAGAGCTGTGTTTTACAGAGAACTTCTCAAAAGTCCTCATCCACTTCTGTGTTTTGTGCTTTTACTAAATCTTCCCATACCTGGCAAGATCCCTGAGCTATCCTTAGACACATGATTAACAGAGGTTTTCTAAGATAGTCTCTGTACAGGGGATGTAGCCAAATCAGATATGAAAAGTCACATCCTGCAGAAATTTGTGAAGCTTCAGTTGGCACTATGGGTCTTATTCTTATCTCTTAAGATAGAACTGGTTTCCAAAGAATTGGAGGTTGTAAATGGGTCATCTGACAGATAAAAAGTGATAGAGCAGTTACTGCAGAGCCGAAAATCATGGCACATCCTAATATTTTAACCCCTAAACATTCCTTATATCCTGTGTGTGTGTGTGTGTGTGTGTGCATTACTATTTTCCCATAGTAAAAACAACATGTGAGCCTTGAAAAGAAAACATACAAACATTCTAATTCAACCAGGTAGAATTACAGGTACCTTTAATCCTTGCACAGGAGACAGCAGCAGGCAGCCTTTACAAGTTCACAGCCAGCCTGGTCTACAGGACAAGCTCCAGGGTGGCCAAAGCTACACAAGGAAGCCCTGTCTCAAAACACACACACACACACCAAAAACAAAAATAAAAAACAAAACAAAACAAAACAAAAAAGAAGGGCAGTGGTGGCGCATGCCTTCAATCCCAGCACTTGGGAGGCAAGAGACAAGCAAATTTCTGAGTTCATGGCCAGCCTGGTCTACAGAGTGAGTTTCAGGACAGCCAGGACTATACAGAGAAACCCTGTCTTGAAAAACAAAAAACAAAACAAAACAAACAAACAAAAAACAAAAACGAAAAATAAAAACACTCTAATCCAGTGGTTCTCAACATGTGGGTCAATTCCCCTTTGGGGTTCAAATGACCCTTTGACAGGTGTCACCTAAGACTATCAGAAACACAAAAATTCATCTAATTATTCATCACAGTAGAGAAATTACAATTATAAAGTAGCAATGAAATAATTTTATGGTTGGAGTTCATTGCAATATGAGGAACTATATTGAAGGTCATAGCAGTAAGAAAGTTGAGAACTACTGCTCTAATCATTCATTTAAAAAGAAAGTTACTATGAACAACTGGGATTGAAGGGACTAGAAATAAGAGGTTGAGAGGAATCCAGAAAAAACAAAGTGTCATCTGACTCTGTTCTCTTCTATCTTCTAACCCATGAAGCTTCTCCAGCCCCAAAGATGTGCACCCATGAGGGCATTTGTAAACCCTAAATTTAGGGTCAGAAAGTTTATCTGTACCCGATCACCATTACTTCACCAGCAGTAATGTACATTTGAATCTCCTATGGGGGCTGGGCAAAAATGCAGATTATAAGGCATTAGACCTGGGGTAGAACTTGCAGTTCTATGTTTCTAGCTAGTTGCCAGTTGATGCTAGCACTACTGACAAGTGGAACAAACTTTGAGAAAGCATCGTACTGATTGTCATCATCTTTAACTACAATTTAACCTCACTATTCCATAAGATCACTCAAGTGAACTCACACATCCACCAATAACTTCAGTGATATTTTCCAATCATTTTCTGCATCAACTTCTCTTGTGGGAAAAATTTAACCAAATCTATTAATCTCTGATATTCTAGTTCTGTCTGTTCACCTTCCATTTTATGGCAATCATTTAATAAGTTCTCATTCAAGATTTTGCTATCCCAAGTGAGGTGTGGTATGAAAATAGATGAGTAATTTTAAAGGTATTCATAGAGAAATGTAACAAATAAGAAGACCAGGTACATATCATTATAACTTCCCAAGTCATGAGCAAAAGATAAATATTGGTTGAAAAAGTTTTGTTCTGATTTTCACTGTACATAGTTGAGGCAGATACTCAAAAGTCTATCAACATTAAGTGCTGGCAATGCTAGATAATGAAAGGAAGTATTCTAACACTGAGAAAGGTAGCAAGTAGAATATGTCATTGTCTTGTGATTCTGAATGTTCATGTGGACTGTGATCTAGTAATTCAATATCTAAATATATACTATAGAAAACTCTTATTTTTTAAGATTTATTTATTTACTATATGTGAGTATACTGTAGCTGTCTTCAGACACACCAGAAGAGGGCATCAGATATCATTACAGGTGGTTGTAAGACACCATGTGGATGCTGGGATTTGAACTCATGACCTTTGGAAGAGCAGTCGGTGCTCTTACCCACTGAGCCATCTCTCCAGCCCTATAGAAAACTCTTAAACTTGCTCTAAGAAAGCTCAAAATTTAAAGCAAACTGAAAATAAATCAAATGTCTACCAACCACAAAATTAATGAATTATGATATACAAAATAATTTCTACAGAGATGAAAATGTACAGCTGAAACAATGTACATGCTTTCTACTAGTATGCTACAGAGTTATATACAAATACAGGTGCACATAGACTGTATACATAGCATGATGCTATTTACAAACAAAAATGGCTATTATTTAAAGATTATACATAGATATAGCATTACTATAAAATGGAAGAAAGGATGATAAAAAGTCGAGAATACTAATATGGAGAAGGGAAATTGAAAGAGGAGAAACACTTTCTACAGGCACTGATAGTATGATTAAAATGTCAGTAGTGTGGAAACCTTAGGATGCTGGAGGATCATAGAATACATTATTTGGGGTAGTCCTAGTCCTCCAGAAAAGCCATCACTTTCCCACTCCTGTGTCAGGACCAGCATCATGTGACTAATAGATAAAGGACTCTATTAACTAAGAAGCACTGTAGCTTTCACCAGTCCCAAAGGTGTAGATGTCATCAGATAGCATCCTAAGCCTACAGAAGAACTCCCCCATTTCACTGTTGCTGCCTATCTGATGTACCCACCAATGTATTTTAAAACCTACCTTGATTTATGACTTTTGTTGTTGTTGTTCTGTAGAACTACAAAAAAGTTTTCATAGAATTGCTTACACGTTGGAATGTGGAATTTAGGGTAACCTAAATGTGTGTTTCCAGGCCATAGTCATTCAAAATAGCTCCAGAATAAACATTTAAGATGAGTGCTGTGGGTTTTACATGAACATGACTTTATTTTCTATCTCCTTAATCAGCAACTGGATTCAGATATATTCATTTTTATTTTAATTCCCTATAATTAATGTGCAAGTTTCATATAATTTTACATATAATACATGAATTAAATTAGAACTAAAATATGTGTACTACTTATGAATTTTGGTCATATCATTCCTTACATGAAATGTTTTGTTCCTTTTCTGTTTTCACTCTGATACTTATATCACTATGAGATATCTTTTCTTCATGTTAAGGTAAAACAGAAAAACTCTGTAAGATAAGAAAACTGTTGCCGGGCGGTGGTGGCGCACGCCTTTAATCCCAGCACTTGGGAGGCAGAGGCAGGCGGATTTC
>NC_045030.1:64780699-64783429 GCF_008632895.1 Mastomys coucha | reverse complement strand
AAAAAAAAAAAAAAGAAAACTGTTGCTTCTGACCAAAAGTTGAATGCCTTATTAAATGAGATGGTACTATTAGAATGCTTTCCTCTTGGACATCCAGCTTCAAGGAAATTTCAAATGCGAATATTTTTAAATATTCTTTTCTCAATAAAATATATAAAAAATACTGCCTCTGGAGAAACAAAACTATGAAGAAATATCAAAATGTACAAATGTAGGAAATGATAAAACATCAATGTCTTTCAAGGTAAAATATTCCCTGTGTGTGTGTGTGTGTGTGTGTGTGTGTGTATGACAGTTATACTTTATACTTTATAAGAAATATGTGATATTGCCATCTTTGCCTCTCAGATTAAAGTCGTATGCAACCATTCTCATCTGAACAAATTTTAAAAGCATTTTTCAGTCTTTAAGAAAGTATCACATTTCTCCCTTAATGAAGACACTGGTAAACCCTGTAATGTTTGTGTCTGCTACACTGGTACTTATAAGCAGTCATTTTCCTCCACAGCAAGCAAGCAAACAAGCAGTATGCCAGCTTCAGAAAAGCTGAAACTCCATTCAACCCCCTATTTTGGGTCAAGGGTTGGTGTGCTATACTCCCTAGGCAAGGTCATCTTTCATAATTACCATCTCTCCTGACTCATCTGTCAGAAGCATCACTCTTTACTCCCAAGGCAGCCCTGGCTTCAGCAGAAGTTTGCAACTTTTGTATTTTGCTTCCTATTTTCTGTAATTAAGGACTATTATTCTGTTATTGTACATGACAAATCTAACCCAGCAGGTATCATGACACCACTTGGAGAACATTTTTGAAGGATTTATGTCGTAAGAAAATACCCTAATAAGTGTAGCTGAACAGATGGATCCTGATCACAGATTCAGAAAGGTTGAACATAGCAAGTAGTGAAGATTGATACCTACCTACAAAGCAGCAATCTGGGCTTAGCAAACAGCAGGCCACCATAGATAGCTGGCATATTTATTAAAGCATTAAAAGAGTTTTGCAGTCCTCATAATTATTACACCATATTCTGGTTACACAGACTAATCTACAATGGCTTTTCTGATTCATTTAACTCTTAAATACCATAAACTTTGAAGTAATACCTATGTTCATGTAGAGGCAATAAATTTGCTGCCATGCCATTAAACATTGTTTGTTCTTTAGAAATGTCAGTGAGATTTGCAGTTCTCAACACAGTGCTTCATGCCATTTCAAAGGTGCAGTTGGTACAGCCAAAAATATTCATGTTTTAAAAGCCCCTTTCATGGAAATGGCTCAGTGTCAAAAGACAGGAACAAAATCTCTGTTTCATCTTTAGTCTCTTCAAATGCATCATTTAAAAGCAATGTCAGGAAGAAAATAAATCCATGAAAACTTGTCTGGCTTACAAAGCAGAAGCTTTAAATTTATTTCAATTCAAATTTATAGTATATAAAAGTCTTTCTTTACTAACAAATTTAAACATACCAGTAAGAACTAAGATCCACTTGCTGTATGTTTCTAAACACAGAATATAACCTTGACACTTTGACTGATAGCAAATAGGAAACTCATCTTTTCCCTTGTAAGTTAAAGATGTCACATACTGGCATGTAGAATGCATCCTTGCTTTCTCAGTCTTTGCCTTCCTCTCAAACCCATTGAATGTTAAAACAAAACAAAATGTTCAAAAGAACTATGTGAAAATTATAGCTATTCAGCTATCCTAAAATCCAGTTTTGTTACCAGGATCCAGGTTTGAAAGCTCATGGATTTAAGGGAAGTTAGCCCACTGGAACTTAGCTTCTCATTAGTGCTTCCTGCATTCAGGAACCAAGACAAGTTGAAAATTCCTATGCAAGCATCAAATTTTGAGCAGAGAGTGTCAAATGTAGCATGAAGCCAAATTCCCAGGATCATAAGAACCCAGTCTACTAGTTAATAATACAACTAAGACAAAATGATAAGTGTAATATAGGCCAAAAGAGAAATCAAGGATGTATGTATGTATGTATGTATGTACATGGGAATTTTGTCTGCCATAAAACATCCATCAGTAAAAGATTTCTAGATTTGATGATTGAATATGGGAAGGATTTCCAGATGGAGAAGTCTTTGGATTGTCCTTCCTTTAGTCTCTGCTCCATAGTTTGCCTCTGCAACTCCTTCCATGGGTATTTTGTTCCCCCCTTTAAGAAGGAATGAAATATCCACACTTTGGTCTTCCTTCTTGTTGAGTTTCTTGTGGTTAATGGATTGTACTTTGTGTATTCTGATCTTCTGGGCTAATATCCACTTATCAGAGAGTGCATACTATGTGTGTTCTTTTGTGATTGTGTTACCTCACTCAGGATGATATTCTCTAGATACATACATTTCCCTAAAAATTTCATAATGGATGCCAGCAAGTGCTGGTTGACAGGAGCTTGATATAACTGTCTCCTGAGAGGCTCTGACAGTGCCCGACTAATACAGAAGTAGAGGCTCACAGCCATCCATTGGACTGAGCACAGGGTCCCCAATGAAGGAGTTAGAGAAATGACCCAAGGAGCTGAAAGGTTTGCAGCCCTTAGGACAAACAACAATATGAACTAAGTAGAACCCTCAGAGCTCCCAGGGACTAAATCACCAATCAAAGAGTACACATGGTAGGACTCATGGCTCCAACTGCATATGTATCAGAGGATGGCCTAGTCGGTCATCAGTGGGAGGAGAAGCCCTTGGTCCTGTGAAGGTTCTATGCCCCA
>NC_045030.1:64771129-64780573 GCF_008632895.1 Mastomys coucha | reverse complement strand
TTTTTATTTTATAGTTTTCTTATTTTTCGAGGGGAAACTAGGAAAGGAGATATCATATGACATGTAAATAAAGAAAATACCTAATAAAAAAACTTAGTACAAAAAATTTATGGTTGTGGGTCATCACAACATAAAGAACTGTATTAAGGGTCGCAGCATGAGGATGATTGAGAACCACTGTTCTAGAGAATCCTAACTAATATAACTGCTAAAAGAGTAGTGCTCCAACTCTTTAAAAAAAGAAAAAGGTTTCTCAACGAAGGGCAATTTAAATGGAGAACCTCTTTAAAGGAAACACAAGACTCGGTGCCAATAATTGTGCAAGTTGTTACCATTCTATAGTATAAGCTCTCATTAGAACTGCTCCAACTGTTAAATCAAGTCCTGAAGGTACTGCAAATTCATCTTTCCCCAGGTAAGATACTATTACAAGAGTATGTATATGTATATGTATGTATATGTACATGTTCATGTATATCTGTACACCTATAGCTCTAATAAAGATATTATTTATGTATGTTTATATATGTGTGTACAAATACAATGTGTATATAAAGATCAAATTTATATATATATTGATCTTTAACTCTTTATTTCCCATATGCCTTCCTCCATGATAATCAAAGCAAAAACAAAAAAAGAAAATGAGCCAAAAATGTAGTTCTCATATTGGTACAGTGAAAGAAAGGAGTCAAACTCCTGTGTGGCTGAGGAGGTCACTTAGTAGGCAGATGGCTTGTCCAACACACAAAAGGTTATATGGGTTTGATGTCAGCACTGACTAAACTTAGCATGGTGAACTAAACATGTAATCTCAGTGTTAGGGAGGACTTCAAGATCATAAAGTTTGAAGAATACTTGAGACATTGTCTCAAAATATAAATACATACACACACACGTGCTTATAAACACACAAAATGCTTATAAACTCAAAAAGATAGGAGCTCAAGTAGTATAAGATGCAAGTTTCAGCAACACTGAATTAATCCATTCTCCTTACTCTTACACACACCATCAAAGAAAAATTCTAAGCTCATAATAATTAAAAGAACACCTCAAAGACTTACCACTCTTCTTCAGTGAGTGGGGATTAAAGAAAGATGGCAGAGCACATATTAGAGAGAAATACCATCACAGTGTTACAGGGTACAAATGAAAGTGACAAGCAAATAAAGGATTTTTTAACGTTTCCTTGGATGCCCAACTGAACTTAACAGTTAACAGGGGTACTAACAGGTCCTATGGCTATAGTGAAATGGTAAGCAACAATGCTCAGTGACAAAGACAACACTACCTAGCCGCCTCCAAACTCCCTTTCTGTAATAATGTGGTTTAATAGTGACTAGGTACACACTGTGACTTGTGGGTGTGATCATAGAAACAGCTTGAAAAGAGCTACACAGAACCCAATCAGATGGTATTACTTTATGTAATGAGTGGTAGCCCAGATGAGGAAGCAAAGATTAATCTTCACTTCACTCAGGCCTTAGAGATTAGTTCAAGGAAGTTAGTTACATTGCTGATGGAAGGCTTGGTTTAAAAATCTTCATCTAATTCAATTAGATAATGAAGATGGAAGAATGACATAAGATTGTAACTTAGAAGAAACCAATCCCAGGGGAAAGATCTGAACCCTTCCTTGGTTCTTGTTGCCATAGTGCTCTCAACTGCCCATCTCACACAGCTGTCCACAAATAGAATCTCCGTGGATTGCTGCTGCTTCTGTTTCTGTATCTTCCTCTCAAACTCTGGCTCTGCAGGGTTCTTAGTTCACCTGTATAAACAGTCCTGCCTAGCCTAAGATGATATTCTATTCTCTTTATTACTAAATGTCCTTAGAGTTTTAGGATGATTTGTAACAAAACATAGCACTAATTGGAGTAAATGTATCCCATGGTATCAATACCAATATGTGGAGTTGAGATGTGTGTGCAGATGGAAGTCAATATGCTTGTGAGGTTTAAGACAGTAGGAGAGTTAAACAACAATAAACAGATATTCTAATTTAAAATATTTCACTAACTTGCTATTTTTCTTTTTTGTTGTTGTTTTTTGTTTTTTTTGTTGTTGTTGTTGTTGTTTTGTTTTTTTGTTTTTTTGTTTTTTTTTTGAGACATGGTTTCTCTGTGTAGCCCTGGCTGTCCTGGAACTCACTCTGTAGACCAGGCTGACCTTGAACTCAGAAATCTGCCTGTCTCTGCCTCCCAAGTGCTGGGATTAAAGGCATATGCCACCACCACCCTAACTTGCTATTTTTCATTAAATGATGCGACATAGTTTTGTTTCTGGCACTGAGAGTTAAGGAGGTCTCAAGGAGGAATAGAAAGATGGAGATATCCTCCCTTGTCAGATTTTAATATTTACTTATCGTATGTGTGTGTGTGTGTGTCACTGCACATACCAAAGTCAGACGATAACTTGTGGTACTCCCTTCTCTCTTTTCACCATGTGGATTCTAGGGATTCAACTCAGGTTATCAGACTTGGCAGTAAGCGCCTTTACCACTGAGCCATCTTAGTTTTCAGATTTTAGTCCCCAGTGAAGACAAAGTTCAGAACAAAGAGGAAGCTTTTATTACAAAGGTGCATGCCCGGAGTGAGTTCTCAGGATTTTGGACAGTATATCTTAATGCCAGACTAATGGATGGAAGAATGATTGATGGTTGAAGGGCTAGATCAGAGATTCCCTGGACAGTGTCAAGTTTATTACAATAAAGGGTACACTCCTTTTTGGTTCTTGTCTGGGATTTGGAAGTATGTTATGACATTGGATACATAATATATACAGACAAAATCCAATGGTAATTATATGGAAATGTCATTATAAATAAGCACAGAACAATTAGCAATCATCTGGTGGTAATTTTAACCAGGATAGTTTATGCAATGTCATGTGTTTTCCACTCTTTAACAGCAAGGCAACTCTGCTGAGGCACTGGAGCTGGTCATACTGCCACATGTGACCTCTTCAGCTATGTGCTATGTGGCCGGCCACATTTTGACCACATTTCTTTTGGTAACTGTCTTAGCTACTTTTCTAGTGCTGTGAAGTGACACCATGACAAAGGTGACTTACATAAGAAAGAGTTTATTGGACGATTGCTGTCAGTTTCAGAAAGTTAGCCCATGGCCATCATGATGGGGAGCATAGCAGCTGACATGGCACTAGAGCAGTAGTTGAGCATTTACATCCTCATCCACAAGCACAAAGTCTCGAGAAAAAGCTAACTGGGAAAGATACGGGTTTTTGAAACGTCAAAGCCCACCCCCAGTGACACACCTCCTCCAACAAAGCCATACCACCTAATATTTCTCAAATGGGCCTATCAATTAGGGACCAATCATTCAAATACATGAGCTTATGTGTGTTGGGGGAAGGAAGGTTTCTCATTCTTACCACTACAGTAAGTGTTCTGCAGTATTTAAAGCAAACTGGGGTTCTTTATATTTACATCTTTAAGTTGTTAAACTTATAAAGTTGTTCAAGCAATTAATAAGCTTTTGCTAGCTGGCATCCAAGTTTGGCTGATCAGGTACTTGGAATGCTTAACGAGAAAATCAAATAGATTTAAAAATGTACTTTGAAAGGCTGAAGAGAACTGAAGAATCTAAGTTTACAAATGGGAATTCACTTAATTAGACAAAATTCAGTCTGTTCAGCTTGATTGATCTAAAATAAATCAAAGGTTGCCTTACAAGGGATTGACAGAATATAGTAGATTTATGTAATAGACTAAAATTTTTAAATTGAATTCAAACACCGGAAAAAAAACTACTTTTAACTTGTAATTAAAACCCGGTAAATTAGCCTCTCCTACACACAAATGGGACTCCTTAGCTATCGAATAAATTCATGTTCTGAAGGACCATGTCTGACCCAATCTCGGGGAGCATAACATAGCTCATGTTTCCAAGAACTAGATCAAAAGTGACAGAAGCTGAAGGCTTAGCACTCACCATGCTATTCTCCATTCTGTCTCCAGCTCATGCCCCTTAATGTGGACAGTAAACAACCTGAAACATCACTATCTCTCTTTCACTGACAACTGGGGACCTGGGATTCTGTTCTGGCCAGAGAGACCTAAATGGAAGTTGTTGAGGTCCGACTGCTTTCTTATGAAAGAGCCATACATCCGAGGAGAGCTATTGAGTTGTGATTCTGCTCCCCTTGTTTCTACCTTATAGTGTGTATGGCAAGCACTTGTGATCAAGAGGTATGAAACACAAAACCAGGCCACTGAATTGTATCAATCACCAGACCATTCCTTTCTGGATTTTCTTGTTACTAAACAATAAAACATCCTTGTATTTTTAAGGCACTGTTAATTTGGGTTTTTTGTTGTTGTTGTTGTTGTGGTTTTTCAGGTAAAAGACCCTACAACTGGATTCATCAGAGAGCAACTGGTATAGCAGAATCAAAAAGGAAGAGTCCTTTGAAGCTCCTCTAAAACTACATAAGAACTCCAAGAGAAGTTAGAAACCATGTTCGGAAGGTTTAAACGAACTGCAAGGAGTTGTAAGAAAAAAAAGTGGAAAATAATGACTTGCGAATGTGAACAGATTATAATGTATTCTTATGAATTATGTCATAGCCATCGTCTATCCTAATGAGCTTATTTTTCTCTCTCCCACTTTTATGCCCTCTTGGCTCCCAATTTACAGCATTATGCCACCCACTTTCAGGACCAGCCCTTTTAGTTAATCCTTTCTGGATACTCCCCCATAAGTGTGTTTCTCAGATCTCAGTGGAGCTTGCTACTTCAATCACACTGACAATCAAGATCAGTCATCCAGTTCCTTCTGATAGGTAAACAAAGTATTGGTGTCTCTGGTCTAAAGATATGCAAATCAACTAATCAGAAAAGGAATTTTAACTGGAGGGAGGCCCATTTTCCAAGACCATCAAAAATCTGAAAACAACCCCCCAAATTCATCATGCTCTAAAAATGCAGATCACATCACTAGAATTGTGAAGGTTTTCATTAAACATGAATCAGGTTTTGCTATGATTATTAGACAACCCCCCAAAGTTAAGCATGGCCTTTTCTCATGATCAACCTGATCTCATTTAACTTTCTTGCATATAATCAGTAGTATATGCTAGAGGCAAAGGAAAAGCATAAGGAATAGAAAATATATTTCAGATTGGGTGGAATGCACAAAAACTCAACTAAGCCAAATTTGTCAAAATAGAGAAGCTGGATGCCCTGTTACTGAGCCCAGTAAGGCTGTATTGTTTTAAAATTTGGATAAAGGGAAAGATCCTGGCTTAATCATCCTTACTGATACCATCAATAGAGAAAGTGAAACAAACAGATTTTGTTTTGGCTTTAGATGTAAATTGTACAGTCCTTTTTATCTAAAACTGATGAGTAAGCAAGATGGAATGAAATGGAAACTCTTTTACATTTGACTTTCTTCATTCATTAAGTTTGATGAAAGCACCTTGCATTTTGGATTCTGCTAGAAATTCACTGAAAAACGAGTCACTAATAAAGCAGGTGGAGTAATGAATATCATTAAACAAATGCAGAAATGGTTATTTGCAATTGCTGTCAAGTCCTTTGCATAATGTGAGAAGTGTTATGTCTCATATTAATCACCATTTTAACTCCAACTAAAAGTGTTTCTACCCAGACACCACTTCTGCCCTCTGCTGTCCATCCTGTGCAGAGCTTCACACTATTCTGCCTATTCCTACCTTCTCAATGAATAGATGATGTGGTCTCTCTTTAAAGGAAAGAGGAGTGCCTTGCCTTCAACCACTTAGCCTCATAAGCATGCCATGCTAATTTTCAGCTACATTAACAACCCTTTGAGGTGGCTGCCAGTATCTCTATGCTCTTAGAAGAGAGATGTGCCCTCTGGGAAAGAGAAAGCTTTGTCATAAACAGCCACTTTCAACTGTCTTGTAATAATTTTCTTCATACTGTCTTTATCTTCTAAATCAGTCCTTATCATTTGGAGTATGCATAAAAACACAGAGCAATCTTATCCTTCACTTAACCGCAGGGTAAAACATAGAGCTGTGAGTCTTTTGATGTTAAGTATTGATCTTGCTGACAGACAGAAGTATACACATATGCATCATGGATATTGTCAACCCCAGCAAAGATACTGAAATATCAACTAAGAATATATTTACACTACTGGATGTCTTATAACTCTCATACCTATAACTTATTCATTCATTTACTAAAAATGTTTGCTAATTGCCTACTATATTCTAGACACTGTTATTGTTAATGAAACAGGTAAGTTACCAACAAAACGCCAAAATTCATATTTTGTGACATCTAGCAAGGAAAATTTTACTTTAAATTTTGTCCTAAATGAGTAAGTCCTATTTGTCTGCAGTACAATGGTATAATCTAAAATATTCCGTTTCTACTGTGAAAACTGTCCTAGTTGATGCAAAAAGTTTATGGTTCCTCAATAAATAACTAAACCATGATGGGTTTAACAGCAAAGAGTGCTGTGGAAAATAAACAAAAGGAAACATCAGAGAAAGACACTCCAAGATGAGGAGAAGGATAGTTGTCGCATTATGTAGAACCATCCAACAAAAGCTTTATTTTAAAAGCTGGATGTGGATAGAGACTTGAAGCAAATGCAGGAGTCAACCACACAGTTCTCTACATGACTGTTACTGACAGAGAGCAGAGCAAACAAAATTATCAGAAGTGAGATCTTCTCTAGTTTACCAAGGAAATTGGTGAGGCAGGATCAGAAGGAATAAGCATGACAGGGAGGCATGCAGACAAAATGAAAGAAGACTTTGCCTTTAACTGTAAGTGGAAGATTTTTGAGGAGAGTAGTAAATGCCACTGTGATCTGACTTACTTCTATCACTACGGTCTCACCATTCATATGGGAATTCTGGGGCTGCATTGCAAGGGCAGGAAAGGGAAAACAGGCTCTTTCTGTGATAATTCCAGAAAAAATGATGGTTGCACCACTCAGATAGGAGTGGAGTTAATAAGAAACAGCTACCATCAGGGTCTATTTGATACAGGCAGCATTTTAATTGTTTATTGACAATGCTAATTGACAATACCCAGGAAGGATATTAAAAATCTGTACTTTATAAATTAAGAAACTAGAATTCCTAGAGGATGTGGCTTGTCTGAGTGTCTTAGTTAGGGTTTTACTGCTGTGAACAGACACAACGACCAAGGAAAGTCTTATGAAGGACAACATATATTTGGGGCTGTTTTACAGGTTCAGAGGGTCAGTCCATTAGATTATCATCAAAGTGGGAACATGGCAGCTTTCAGGCAGGAATGGTGCAGGAGGGGCTTGGGAGTTCTACATCTTCATCTGAAGGCTGCTAGCAGAATACTGGCTTCCAGGCAGCTAGGATGAGGGTCTTAAAGCCCACACCCACAGTGACATACCTACTCCAACAGGGCCATACCTCCTAACAGTGCCACTCCATGGGCCAAGCATATACAAACATCACACTGAGTTTATACAACTAACATAGTAGGAGAAATAAGACCAGCTTTAGCATCCCATTGGCCTAATACTTTCTCCATTCTACACAATTCAATTTCAATATACCAGCCTAAACAATAAATGAGTTAACCATATTATATTATGAAAAATCTTTTCTGTAAAACAAAGGTAAGCATAAGTTTAACATTGTGTTGAGGAAATACACTCAGAATTATCTCCATTTTCAAATGTATGATGAGTTTTGACGCCTGGTGAGATGGCTTAGAAGGTAAAAGTTTTTTGTACAGAACTGAGTACTGAAAGTTGCCCTCTGACAACCATAAGTGTTTCTGGCACTCCCCTGTACCTGGCACAGTCTGACTCCTACTCTGTCTGATGAATGACAACTCATTCCTTTTTCATATCTTAGCTCAAATAATCACTTTCCTATGAAGCCACCCCTGTTCCCAGACTAGGTTGATTCTCCCTTGTATAAGCTCTAAGAGCAGTATACTTTTCCATCATAGCTCTTACCACACTCTGGCATTATTTATTTATCGAGGCGATTAATTATTTAAGCTCTATCTACTCTACCAGAATACAAGCTTTCTGAGTTAACTGCTGTTTATGCATATAACACCAACACAGGGTAAGTACTTAATAAATATTTACTAAATGGATACAAGAAAAATGTATGCAAATTCAAGAGACTCAAAGCATAAACTATCCACAGATTTATAAGAACCAGGAAAAAAGTGAATTTGGAAAAGACGACCCATTATCAGGGGAAAAGAACAATGGTGAAAATATGAATCTGGGATATGGTTCTCACTTTCACAACTGGAAATGACTTGCTGACTACAAGGCATAGACACTCCAGTCATGTGAACAAGTTATTTCAAAATATTGTCCAATGTACACAACCCAATTTCCTCTGAAATTATTTTCCCCATTGATCCTTTTTTCCCCTTGAAAGAATTTTCCAAGAGGGCTTGCCCTCTGTTTGTCACTTCTTATAAACAAGTGCTTGGTTCATTGACTCCAACTCTGAAAACTGTTCCAGTTTCATCATGAAGCTGCAGAGCAAATACAACAACTAATTGGATAGGTCTGCTCACAGCAGAAGAAAAAAACTCCTAAGAATCAATCCTTAAGTCATGGGTCTTCCACATGATACCCTCTACCCTTCAGTACAAAAGGACATAAAGAACTGCATGGTTCACTTGACATTTATGTGTGCAATTGACATTTGTAAGTATACTTGACATTTAAGATTAGATTTAGATCTTGGTAGTAAATTGACTTAAGAATTAGAGAAATGGTGGAGAGAAGCCTTTTTTCTAAATTAAAAAAAAATACCACAATTAAAATTGATAATCTAATGATTCCCTTCTTTAACAGCAAGAGAACAGACCCTGTTATTTGTTGTCCTCTACTTCTAGCAGTAATGAAGCCAACTTATCCATCTTTTCTTAGTTAGGTAAATTATGCTTCCTTATAAAAGATTTAAGAAAACATTGAATTATTTATACCAATGTATATAAGTTAATTTGTGCAAAATCATCCTATCCCAAGGTTTCCCGGACCCTAATCTGTGACAGACTGGTTTTATTCCTGCACTACATGAATTTCTACCGCATGGTAACACAATTGAAAATAGCAACAAAACAAAAGTCGTTCAGTATACAAGGATTATTCAAAATGCAGAAGAAAAAATGGCCTGGGCAGCTGAGTTAACAGACTGGGTGACTGGCCTGCTTATTGCTCTAGCTTTTGATCAGTTGCTATCAAAATTGAGCATGTCAACCAAAAATGTTTCTTGCCTTTTAGATGAGGAGTTAACATACCTGCCCAGAGGCCAGATCTGGGCCTCCAGCTGTTTTTGTCAATTAAAGTTATTGGAAAACAGCCAAATGTCTATAGCAGCGTTTGTGGTACATACGAGAGTTAAGTATTATACAATGGAGACTATCCAACAAACTCTAAAGTATTCACTATCTTGCCCTTC
>NC_045030.1:64761948-64770576 GCF_008632895.1 Mastomys coucha | reverse complement strand
TGGGGCACAGAACCTTCACAGGGCCAAGGTCCTCTCCTCCCATTGATGACCTACTTGGCCATCCTCTACTATACACATGCTTCCAGAGCAATCAGGGGTTTGCAGCCCCTTAGGACGAACAACAATATGAACTAACTAGTACCCTCAGAGCTGCCAGGGACTAAACTACCAACCAAGGAGTACACATGGTGGGTCTTATTTTTTATTTTAGTTTTTTGATATGAGTAACCCCCTAAGTCCAATTAGTGCTGCCCATGTGTGGCCATCCTCTGGAACATGAGTATACTATCAGCAGCCACATCCTAAAAAACGAGTGACTCTCCCTCTGTCCACAGCCACTAAATGCTGACAGTGTCCCTGATAAGTTTGGGGCCTCAGAAACACTTCAGAGAGTCTCACTCTTAGACCTCAAATTGGTGATTTTCTTGCTTCAGACTCCCAAGGGCTGAGATTACAGGAGTAGTATTATGCCAAAATTAAAAAGTGGTTTCCTTTTTACCTCAAATATTAATACAATTTTACAAGATTGCCCTCATTACAATCTAAATGCATTCCATATTAAGCAAAAATCACTAAGCATAATTTAATGATACGGTAGAATAGAACAAGCCTAGGCTTTGGAGTCCAACCAGACTTAACAGTTTTGTTAACTACAGTAACAAATGACCCAGTGGATATTTAGATAAGGACTTATAAGCTCCAAAGACTTGCTGGCTATTTCTTTTCACATTCCTCTCCTTTTGAACAATTGCTATGTTCCCAAGAACTTTACTGCCCTAGATCCTCCTTGCTAACAGAAAAATTGAGGTCACATTCTCCATTTGGTGGCAATTTGCTCACCTAACCCTCTGACCTTTCTCTGTGTTCTCCAAGCTTACTAGCACTGTTTTAATCTAGATCAAACTTCCAAGCTCCTAATAAAAGCCAATCAACACAGAAACTAGAAGTATTGCCCCTGCCCTGCACTATAGGAAGCCAGAAACAGAAGTTGCAGAGGACATTAAAAAGAACTAAATAGTCATTATACACTGACAGCAGAATTTTTACCAATTTACTTAACCGTCACTGGTAATGACTCTCTTTACAAGCACATACTATCTAGAGTGTGGCTGCTCAATGGAGAAATTGGAAGGGCTGAGAGAGAGAGAGAGAGAGAGAGAGAGAGAGAGAGAGAGAGAGAGAGAGAGAGAGAGAGAGAGAGAGAGAGAGAGAGAGAGAGAGAGTTTTGCCTCATTGAGCTTCTGCAAACAATGATAAATGAGATTTTTCACATCAGCCACAAAAGACAGATTCTTTATTTCTACATTTCCTGAATTAGTTTGAATTAATGGCAAACTTGTAAAGCCTTGAATTTTTCTCTTCTGTTTAGCTTTCTCAGCTTAATTTGGGATGGAAGGAAACAGCAGGTTTTGGTAAGGGTATACCTCTGATGATTTGGATGTTTAGAACATATTTGCTTTTTATGCTTTCTCTTGAAAAACAATAAAATTTAGGGCATGCTAAGTTTCCTGTCTTTTTCTTTTAAAAAAAAAAAAGAAAAAGTGTTTCTCTGCAGACCAATATAGACCATCTGGTTGCATGGTTACTGTTATTATAATTAACTCCAAAACTAGAACAGAGAATCCCCTGCTTCAGAGCCTGGGAGAGGAGCTGTTTGTAAATGGTCCCAGCATTCTTCCCAGAACCAGAATGTCACTTCCCTGCTTAGGTCAATGGAACACTAAAGAGTTCTGTCAAATGGGCAATGTTGTTTGGCTTTGGAAATTCTACAAGAAACCACCCTCCCATGTCTTTGAAGCATGGAATTAAAAGCCTAACAATGTAACAAGTCTGCTAGGGATGAAAGGACACTTGTGCCCATGGGTTTTGCTCTTAGACTATTGATGAAATGGCCCCCAAGTAATTATAATTCTCTGAGAAATCTCATTCTGAAAGAAGAGAAAGACTAAAGCCTGAGCCAGCCAGTTCCAGTTTGCTTTCTGTTGCTGTGATCAACACCCAGACCAAAAGCAACTTGGAGGTGGAGGGAGAGGATTTGTTTGGTTTACAAATTCTAATGGCAGTTTCTTGTGAAGACAAGTCAGTCCATGAACTCAAGGCAAGGACCTGGAGGCAGGAACTTTAGCAAAGGCCAGGGAGGAAGGAAGAAAGCTGCCTACTGGCTCGCTCAGGTGGCTCACTCTGACTTTTAAACCATCCAGGACAACCTGTCCAGAGATGGCACTCTCCACAGAAGACTGGCTCCTCCAACATCAATAATTAATCAAGAAGATGTCTCCACAGACTTGTTTCTGAGCCAACACAATAAGAGTTGGTTTCAAAATTTCTTCTCCTGAGATGATTTCAGCTTGTATCAATTTGGAAAAACAAAAGCAAAACAGCCAGCCCAGGGCCAGAAGAGAAACTTTTCTTCTTGAAAGAGATTTACAACCTGTCAGAATTCTTTTCAGGAGAGTCAGTGATGATCAATGAAGGGCAGGATCTCACCTTGACCTGGACTGGTTAGATATGCATAACTATGACCCTCTACTTAAACCTTAGTCTCACATCAGAACCCTGATGAGAGAAAGGTCTTTGAGTCTTTTTGTCACTCTTTCCAATGTGGTTTTTCTCCTTTTTCTGCTTTTCACTATTAATTTGCTTCCTTTAATTGGCTTACTAAGGATAGGCAAACAACATTGGCTTGCTATGACAAGCTGTGACCCCAAATCTGGTAACAACTCTGCCATCATACACTGATTCCCATAGGTTACTCGTTGCTGCTCACATCCTGTGTGCTCAATTTATTTATACAGAAGCGAACATGGTACTGTCTGAAAGGTGAAACTGAAAAAAAGATTAACTCTACAGTTTCTCTTATTGACCGCATGCCTAATGGGTTTCTTTAACAATTGGTTTCTAGTGTAACACATTCAAATTCCATGACCTGGGAGGTAATAGTCAACATGCAATCTCTATGAACACTGCCGCTGTGGAAGGTAGCTATGCACAGTTTGTACAGCCATACTCTGGCAAGCAAAATAATAATCTCCGAAATATTAACATTCTCATCTCTGTAAATGAGAATACTATATAGGCAGGTGGGAAAGTGGCTATTGATACACTCACTTGAGATGGATAAATTATTTTTAATTAACCATTATGCTAATTCTATAGATGTCAACCTTGACCATGATGTTCAGATATCAAGACAAGATAATTTTCTGCATGTTTCAGTAAGGACATTTTTCAATGAGATTAACATTTAAATTAGTAAACCAAGCAAAGCAGGTTTCCCTCCATAGTATGAGTGGACCTCATCCAACCAGTTAAATGCCTCAGTATGACACAGCTTGACTTCTTCCAAGGAAGAAGGAATTCTCTAGCAGGCAGCCTGTGAACTTGAACTCCATGTGTAGCCTTCTACGTTTTAATTTAACTGCTTCCATAAATCCATGTGAGTTGCCTTAGATTTTTACTGCTGTGAACAGACACCATGACTAAGGCAACTCTTATATGGACAACATTTAATTGGGGCTGGCTTACAGATTCAGAGGTTCAGTCCATTATCATCAAAGTGGCAGCATCCTGGCAGGCATGGTGCAGGGGGAGCTGAGAGTTCTACATCTTCATCTGAAGGCTCCTAGCAGAATACTGACTTCAAGGCAGCTAGGACAAGAGTATTAAAGTCCATGCTCACAGTGACACACCTACTCCAAGGCTACACTTCCTAATAGTGGCACTGCCTGAGCCAAACATATACAAATCAACACGAGTCAATTCCATAAACCTTCCTGTCTTTCTGCCCCTCTCCCCTGTCTATCATTCTTTTCTGTCTCGGCAACATGACATTTGTATACTTATTTTTCTTCTGGAAATAACCTTAGGAAAATAATACTTCTGTTAGCATTCTGTCTAGACTTCACCACACAGTTATCTGGGAACAGCCAGGTATTCTCCTCCACACAGTTACCTGGCAACAGCGAGGTAGGCTTGGCCCACTATAAAAGGGGCTGCTCTTCCCCTCCTCTCTATCTCTTGTCTTTCTGCCTCTCTTGCCCTTCTCTTGCCTCTTGCTCCTTTCCTTGTCCTCTTCCCATCCCCTTTCCCCCTCTTTCATTCCCTTTCCCCCCTCTCCACGTGGTCATGGCTGCGCCCCCCCTCTCTGCTTTTCTCTGCCTCTACTACCCTTGAAATTCCCCTCCCCATGCCCTGAATAAACACTATTCTATACTACAGCATCCTGTGGCTGGTCCTGCAGGGGGGAAGGGATGTCTTGGCCTGGGCCTGCTGAGGCACCCCCTTCCCCCATACCTCACCACACCCCCATAGAACATATTCTTATACCTCTTTATCATTTTATAAACACATCAACTGCAAATAGCAACCCTTCTTTGAGTCTAAAACACCCAGCTCTTGCTAATATTTGCCACTTACCATATTTCTACAGTCATCTTAAATTTTGAATACAAAAAGGCTTTGAAACTTATTTGGCAGGAAACCTGACTTGACCTGATCAAATATGAGGGTATTTATAGTATTTGTTTATCTCACTAAAAATGAATATTCATAAACTACAGGCCATAAATATTAATATATTTACCTATAAGCTGTTGCCACCAACCTTATTCCTACTGATATTCCATAATATATAATATATTTACCTTATTTTGTCCTGAAACTCATAAATCTGAATTTTAAATCAGACCTACACCACAAGGTTTCAGTGCAGAAAAAAATTACACATGTGTAAGTATGTTTCTTCATGTATAAATATAAGGTATTTGACAATTGCAGTAAAGGTTAGCTATAAACGGCATTCCTCTTCTCCATCATTCTGTTTTTCCTTTTGCCTTTATTACATACTATATACAATTGATTCATTGTACAAATATTTGGCTGCCAACTATGTATTAAGGACCTGGCTCCCTTTCTTCTCTAAGGCTTGTACTAAAACAAGGCTCTCAAAATTAACTATAAAATCCCTGGCCCAACATGTCTGCAAAAGACATTCTCTAAAACCAGAAGACAAACAGAATTGAGGAGCACACTGGTGAAAGGATCAGACTAAGGAAGAGGAAATTGCTTGCTGAGAAGAAGCAAGCAAAAGGGATGTATTAAAAGTCCTGTGCATACATAGTGTGGAGCTGAGAATGAAGAATCACAAATACATATTGCCCTTGCCTGCAGAGTATAACATAACTGCTAGAAGAAAGCAGAGAAATCACAACATCCTTAAAATGTAAAAGAGAAAAGAAACTCTTCAAAATATCAGTTATCTCAAATTCTTCAACAAACGTTTGTTAGTCACCTCATAGGTATCAGGACCCTCATATACATCACTTCATTTAATCCCCACATCAGCATAGAATGGCTTGTATCACACCAGTGTCTAACTGATATGACTCTGAGGCAATACTAAAAGGAGTACAGATTTGAGGAGAGATTTGAACCCTTATGTATCCATCACGGCTTGTGTTCTTCACACTCGGCACTGCTTAGTGGTTTTAAAATAACACTTCTTCAGGTTGAAATTCATCTATAAAGAAGCAAAGAATACACAGGAGAAAAATTCAAGATACTTACAAATTCTTTTTCTTTTCTTTAGCTTTTTTCCCCCGTACAGTATTTAATATCGCTAAATTTATAGATTATTTCTCTCAAACTTAAAAATAAAATGTTTATCTTTCAATTTCTACAAAACACTCACTATCCTTGGACCAAAATGCAGTTTCCGAAGTCTTTTTTTAACCTTGAGCACACTGTAAAACCTCACAAGTTCTTTTTCTTTGAGGAATTTTCCCCCTCTTTACACATGCAGATCACACTCCTTTGAGATGCTGATCTGTTCCCATGATGCACTCTGCTGACAGAAAGACAATCTTACTGCACAGAAATGCCAGTTCAGTTGACAAGCAATTTCTATCAGTATGCAATGTTTACACAGTACAGTTTAGCAACAGCAGCTCACACAGTCTGCTGTCCTAGATCAGAATTCTAATTAAGCCTTAAGGCTTCTGAGTTCAGATTAATTTTTATCCTGAGGTCCTAGACTTCTTATTGTGGAAATCTGAAGCTGTATTTGTCTGGAAAGAAAACAGAATACATTCCAATGCCAGCACAGCCTGCACTGATATACACATCCTGGTGTGCTATTTGCAGGGCAAAGGTGGCTCTACTTAGTACAATTAGAGTTTTTTCATCATTGAATCACTAAAGAATGTTGAACTATATTTCTTTGAAGTTATTTATCCCCCAATGGGCACACCAAATAAGTGAGTTTTCTGAATCAAAGCTGATATTATTAATTTCAAAGAAAACAGTAAAATCTGAAGTGCTGGGTAACCGTTGTTTTTATGTGCAGAAGTCAAGACTTCTGGTGGGCTTCATCACCAGGTATCAATATATGACATCCTTCTTCTGTTTTTTTTTCAGTTCTTCACGTTAAGCAATGATTTTTAAAGATTTATTTTATATGTATGAGTACACTGTAGCTGTACAGATGGCCGTGAGCCATCATGTGTGTAGCTGCTGGGAATTGAACTCAGAACCTCTGCTGGCACCGCTCTCTCTGGCGTAATTCACTGTTGCTGACTTCAGATGCACCAGAAGAGGGCGTCAGATCTCATTACGAATGGTTGTGAGCCACCATGTGGTTGCTGGGATCGGAACTCTAGACCTTCAGAAGAGTAGTCAGTGCTCTTAACCTGCTGAGCCATCGCGCCAGCTCCTTACATTAAGCAGTGTTACATATGTAAATAGAATACAAACATATGTTAAGATCTAAGATTTGTGTATTCATCAGGCTTCTGTCAAGGAACAGAACTGATAGAATGGATCCATATTTAAAGAAGATTTGTTTGTTTGGTTTACAGGATGCAGACTAGGTGTAGCAAGAATGACTGTGGCACACTGGAGACGCAGAGCATTCAGTAGTTGCTTAGACTGGATGTCTCAGCAGTCCCAAATGTGGCAGTGAAGGCCTAGAAGATGCTGGAGAGCCGCTGGTCTTTAGGTTCCCTTGGGATGCTGAAGATATTGGAGAATGGACTTGCACAAGAAAGTTGTGACAAGCAGGAAAAGCAATGTTTCCTTCTCACATGCCCTTTTATCTGGGCTGTCATCCGAAGGCACTGCTCACTCTGGCGATGGGTCTTCGTGCTTCAAATGATCTGATCCAGGAAATCCCTCACCAGACTGCTCCCATGCCTTTGCTTTAGTTTCAGATTATCCCACATGCAGTCAAGTTGGAAAGCAAGATCAGCCATCTCTGTTTGATTGAAGAAATACAATGTTTGTGGTGAAGAATTATAAGTTACAATTAGTTGTCACCTCTTAGCTTGAAGAAAACAATACACAACAAAAAGCCTGGAGGATGGAGGCCCAGTAGGTTATGTCCATTGCTCTCTGAACCATTGAGCTATCTCTGCAAAAGCAATTTGTGTCACTGACTTCCCTAAGATGATGGTCTTTGTGGAGAGAACCCGAATTATCCATGTCTTGTCAGCATGCTGGCACTTGAATAAACCTCATTTCATTCTCACCAAATTTTGTCTCCTGAGTAATTTGGCTTTTGAGCAGTGAGCAGATTGACTTGGCTCTAGTACAATAATAGCCATTGAGCTCAGGTTACATGTACCTTTGTACCAGACAGTTAAAAAAAAGTGAAAAGAAAAAGAACTATTAGTCAGTTTAGAGCAAACAGTATCTAAATTCAAATATACTTTCTACCTATTAAAACCCCTGAAGAGACAAAATTAATGCCAAGTGCTAAGCCTATTACTTTGGGGTTTTTATCTCTTCAATCAATTTCACTGACTCAGTCACAAAGGCACAAATGAACTTTATGAAGTACCAATTACTATAAAGTGTCCCTTTTAGAGTCAAGGTTTTTCTTCTTCCTCAGTTTAGACTGTATATAACCAGCACTCTCACCTAGGATACATCCTCGCATACCTAAAAGCGATTGCTGAGGATTCTTTATATACTTTTCCTGCTTTAAGCAATATTTCTTCTTTAGTAGACCCCTTTCAAATTTCCTTGCATTTCTTCTCCTTCAGTCCCATATGGATATACAAAGAAAAATTAGAATCTAATATCCACATATTAGAGAAAACAAATGAATTTGTACTTTACCATGGGGCTTAACCCAGAATTTTTTCCAGTTCCATCAACTTACCAGAAAATTTCATAATTTTATTTTTCTTAACAGATGAGTTATATACATCTATATATATGTATATATAAAGATATATATCCATTCATTCTCCATCTATCATTAATGGACACTAGGTTGATTCTATCTTCTGGCTATTGTGAATAGAGCAGCAATACCCATGGATAAGCAGATAGCTCAGTGTTGGATATAGAATGGGAAATATTCCCAGGAGTGGTATAGCTAGGTCATATGGAAGACATTTTATTAGCTTATTGAGAAACCTAAATACTTATTCCCCCAGTGGCTATACCAATTTATACCCTCAGCAGCAGTGGACAAGAAAGTTTCTTTCCCCACACACTGCAGCATTTATTGTCATTTGTTTTGTGAAGATAGCCATTCTGGTAGGTGTGAGAAGAAAACTCAAAGTAGTTTTATTTTGCATTTTCCTGATGTTCTCCAAAAAGGAGAACCGTTCTTTATATGTTAGT
>NC_045030.1:64748399-64758516 GCF_008632895.1 Mastomys coucha | reverse complement strand
ACTGGCTGCAGAGCTTGTGCCCAAGGTCTGCTCAGAACACTAACCCAGACAGACTGGAAGGAACCTGAATCACTGGGCTGGAGGAGTTCCTGTGTGCCTGGTCCTGCTGATCCCAGTTACTCCCAGTGTTGGGACAGATGTTGGTTCCTGCTCACCTCTGATCCTGGGTGTGTCAGAGCGCCTGGGAGTGGAGCTTCCTCTGGGTGTTGTGGGACTGGCGGGATTTTAGTTTCTAAGTGGCTACTTTTTTTTTTAATCCTCTTTGTATATTTGAGAAACTGATCTTTTATATGGTATAGAGATTTTTCTCTCATCTTCTGTGTGGCTGGCTCTTCATTTGACTAACTGTCTCCATTGCTATGCAGAAGCCCATTTGGTAGTAATTAGCTTGATTTCCTGAGCACCTTAAATCGTACTCCTTCTTCATGCCTATATCTGGAGTGCTTTCCCTATTTCTTCCCCTAGCACACTCAGATCCTCAGGGCTTTTGTTGCACTATTGATGCCTTCACAGTTGACTTTTATGCAAGGTGAGAGGCAAAGACCTAGTTCAATTCTGCTATGTAGATATCCAGATTTCCCAGTACAACATACTAAGGAGTCTCCCAAACCTGCCTCCCCCAGTCAGCTTACATGTATATATTTTCATGAGTAGAACTACCCCTGCATCTCTGGAATGAAGCCTATTTGATTGCTGTAGTTTTTTTTTTTCTTACTGAGAATTTTTTTTTCTCATGCAATATTATTTTTGCATCACACACACAAATATTTTCCATGAAGGCACCTTTTCATTTCATATGATTTACATGACAATGTTTTGTAGTAAAAATACAATTAAATATAAAATTAGGAAAATGTAGCATATAAAACTTAATGCAGAGCAATAAAAGTTAGCATCTATCCACAGGAAAGCTGCAATATCTCCTATGCAAACCATATCTGAATGCAATTTTTTACAACCAAATGGAAATACACTTTGTAGTCTTTTAACTGTAGACATCAGATGTTTCGTCCTTCACATCATCAGCTGCATTAAGTTACCAGCACCTGCTGGGATCCACAAAACAGAGAAAAAATAAGCAATAGAAGTCATTTCTCAAGGTTTGAGAAATCTGGTCCACCCTTTGTGTAGTTTTCTGAGATTTCTGCTCCACTAAAGTCAAAACCAGGATTTTCTCTCTGGAATTGCTCTAATGTAAGTTTCCTCTGCATTTGGTCTTGCTCCCAGGGGTCAGCTGCATATTCAGATTCTACAAGAGAAATCCAACCATTTGCAGCATCTCTCTTGGATTTTGTCAGGGCAATACCGACCATTTTTCTATCCTCCAAAGTCCATGTTCCTTCATCAGCAATTGTAGAATCAATTTCCCCTTGCCACACCCAGCAGTCATCCCTCAGACACCGTGAATTTTAGGACTCAGGGTGCAGGGAGGTCAGAAGAAGGAACTCGGGACAATCCCTGGTTTGCTACCTTGAGGATCTCGCGGTCTCCCACCGCCAGATCCGCTTGCGGACTCTGCAGGCCTCACTGGATGTCCTGCGCACGAGTGCCCAGGAGCACCTGGGTTTCAATGAACACCTACTCCAGGGTCTGGTACTACTGTCCCAATGGAGTTCCGTAAGAAATCACACCGCTGCACTCTTCAAACTGGACAGACATTCTGAAGAGCCCAGGAAGGCACACCGCTCCAAGACAACATTGCACCCGTGAGACTAGACTCAGGGTTTGCCCTTGGCACCTTGGGGTCACTGTACATTCAGAAGAGTCCAAACTGGCCTGTCCCAGTGTGCAAAACTTTCCCTTTCAGAGCTCATTTAAGATGCTCATGAGACCTGGTGAAAAAGACCGAAGCCTGGAGATGTTGACATCCCAAGAACACTGACACTGGAACCAAGGAGAAAAGTGACTGTGAGATCTTTTAACCCGTGTGACACCAAAATTCTGATTCTTCCTCGGACCTGTGAAGTGCCTATAGATTATTTTTTGATGTTTTTCTGAATTTGGCTGATGGGGTTTTAATGAGAAAACTGAAGTGATGTAGCTGGGGTAACATTCTGTGAACAGCTCAGGAAGAAAAGAGAGGGCAGACTATCAACAAGTAGAGTGATGCACAACAGGATATAGGAATTAAAAATGAAACAGCAGGCCTATCTTATTAATAACCAGAAAAATACAAACTGAACTATCAGATCATTTTCCCTTTCAAACTGGCAATGATTAAAAGTCTGATGGATCAATGGTTAAGAGTACTTGTTAGTGCACAGGAACCGGGTTGAATTCCCAACACCTACATGGTGGCTCACCACCATCAGTAGCCCAAGTTCCCCAGGATTTAACAGGCATGCACAAGGTGTGTATATACATCAATACAAATGAAACATTACACACATAGAGTAATATGAATAGATCTAAAAATATGTTTGTCTAGTAATATTTAGAGTTGGAAAAGATTTCTGGAAAACAATTTGAAAGTATCTCTTATGTTAAAAGTGGAACATATCCTTTTGCTCAGAAGTTTCACACACACACACACACACACACACACATACACACACACACGTAATTTCAATTGTGGACAAAGAAGGTAACTATTGGATTCCTTCCTTAATATAGTTAAAATAAGCAAAGCATCAACAAGCAATCTAAATTTAAGCAATTTAAATGTTGACCAGTATAAGACAACCTATAAAATTAAAAAAGTATATTTCTTGAGATTAAATTATTTTCACAATATGCTAAGAATAAGAAGGTAACAGAATTTTATATTCCATCTTATCATTCATGTTAGAGGAACATATAAACATGTATAGAAAATGATCTGTAACTGAAACTACTACTCTGTGTTTTGTCTACTGAGCTGTAACTATGTTCATGGCATAAGGTTTTATAAAAACAGGATGTCATAATGAACTATATACAGTATCAGTCAATGTATGTGTTAGAAAATCCATGTGTGTACATTGCTGTATTTACAATTAAATTAAAAGTGGTCTGTGAAGTCAGAGGTGGTATAGTAAATCTTTAATCCCAGCACTAGGAGGCAAATCCCTGAGTTTGAGACAAGACCACCTGGTCTACATTGTGATTCCAGGACAGCCAGAGCTAAAAAAAAATAAAATAAAAATAAAAAAAAATATGACAGAAAGGCAGATGCTAGAGATTAGTCCTGTACAAGATGTGGTAAATACAGCTTTCATGGGACTCACTAACAGGACATTTTATGTAATTGTTCTGTTATATTGTTAATGAGTAAATACAAGTTTGTAAAAATCTGCTTATTTTGAAAAGCATATAGCAAAAAAAAAAAAAAATGGTCAGCATTCTGTCCTCAACCTGTGTACATTCCCCAGAAGTCATCTCCAATCTAAACAGCTGGCATTGTTGTGTTATCAGGAGGTTGTTTCCTTCCTCAGGGTACAGACCATCAAGGCTACCTCAGTGTCTCAAATATGCACACTCCAAGCAAAGGTTCAGTTGGATTCAGTGATATTTACTAATCACATATCCTCTTCCCACCCTTAAAAACATATGTGCTGCAATGATTTGCTCAGAGCTCTGGAAATTGGTGTGAGAAATCACCGTGGCACAAGCTGACTGACTTAGCCTCCTAACGCTCTGAATGGCTAGATGAACTGCAAATATGTGTGTTCTCATTTAAGCACATCCCTAGGCAATGGCTTGCTACCCTTCACACTCTAGATCAAACTGCTTACACAGATAGCTAAGGTACAAACTTGGGTTTCCTTCAAGCAACTGTTATTTACACCTCTTCTTCCTAAATAAAGAACCTGTATGGTACAATTCTTTCAAACTCAGCATACTTCTTTTGGAGCTGTCCATATTTGGGGCACTCATTATCTCTCAGGGACAACTATAAGTCAGTGCTATGTACTGTGAGAGGATGTCTTTTTAGCAGTACTATTGGCTCTGGCTGTTTTATGATATGGTGATATGGCACATTTTTCAAATATAGCTCTAGGGAATTGGTATAAACAAAGTGAAACTATAATAAATAGAGTCTTACTATTTTACTAAGGACAGCTAAGTGGTTTTCATCAGAATCCTTCCTAAAATTTTGCTTTGTTGTTTGTTTAAATTATCTTAAGTCCCAAAATTAAGCTACTTGTTCTCCTTTCATCACAAGGCCTTTCCTCATTCAATCACTTAGTGCATCCTTCATTCACTTCACTCATATTTCTTGAGCGTCTTTATTTAACCTACTTCAATCCTTGGAGTTACACCAGATACAAAAATGCAGTCTTCTCTGTGGCTGACATTTCTGGTGGCAAATGCCGTGAGGGTGAATAAAAATCTTGTGTGTCTTTGCTGCCACCAGAGATAATGGCATCTGACCAGCTTTGGTGGATTAACTCTTATACCTTCTCTGTCATACAAGCATACAACAAGAAATATATGCTGAGATTCCAGCACTAGGTTAAGCATGCAGAATGTAATTCTGACAAAAACCTAAGTCTGAAGCTGGAGGGTCGTCTACTAGAGAAAACTTGGGAATTAGGAAATCACACAGGTAGTACAAAGTTGCTAGGCCAGCTGTGTCCCAAGCACCCTCATTTTCAAATAGCAGAATCACAACAACTAACACTTTAGTCTCTCTTCTGTGTTAAACTTCTGGAGATTAGCTTGGGGTGGGAATGAAATCTGACCTTTAAAAGTTGGAGGAAAAGCTACCCATACTGCACTTACTTACCTTTGTGTTATTAAGTTAGTTCTGGATAGTCATTCTAATGAAGCTTTACAACCCATGTCTCTAAGATGTTATCTGAAAAGTTATTCCTTAATCTACCTGACAGGTTCTTATTTCCCTTGGATCTCAAATTCCTTCATTTTATAACGTAAGTCTTTCCTCTGGGCTTTCATCACAATGAATTCTCTGTATCACAAATGAATTCTCATCAGGTAACAAAAAATATATCAGCAAGAAATAATTTATCTTGTTGGCTCTATTATTTGTTTCTCATGCAATTCATTCCTGGTGATGGAAATAAAACTGATTTAATAAGAAACAGTCAACACTAAGGACTGAGTACCCCAACTGGAGCAAACCTGCTTGGGATGTTGTATAGAAGTATCCTTCACTTTTACCTAGCAGGCTTTTTTAAGGATCTAGTACTATTATAGTTATTCCTATCCCTTTTAGAAGTAGCAATTGTAATTCATTACAGTACTACCTAAGGTACATTCTTTAAGGAACTTTACACAAATAAGTTACCTGAACAACTCAGTAACATTTATGTTGTGTTTGGGAATGGTACCAACCCCATGGCCAGTGCTTTACCACTGGCAAGTGATTTACTTTTGGTTTTTGTGACACCTGTTTTCTAGTAGTAGTACCTAGGTTTGTAACTTTCTGAATTACTTGTAAACCCCCCCAAAATTGGTAAGGTTAAGGCTGAGCTGTCACATCTTTGTTTTGACTATGAAGGTGTGGATACTAATTCAGCCAACTCTATATTTTGGCCAAACATGGTACCTTGATTAGTGGTAGTACATCTCCATGATACTACTGAGAGACTGAGAAATCCTATACACTTTTCACTATTTTATTGTCTCTAAGAAGATTGCCAAAGTTTACTAAAGAAGGTTATAATGGAGTGAATGGTGACTTCCTACTGCCCCCAAATGGATGTATTCATATCCAAATCCACGTTATTTGGAAAAGAAGAATAGTTGAAGATATAATTAAATTAAGGATGTTAACAGATCCAAAATCTATATAGGAACACAAGAGGAAAAGACAGAAATATCCAAGAAGGTGAAGATATTGCAGAGAGCAAAGAAAAAATGATGTTACCAAAGTCCTCAGAGTCACAAAGGACTAGTAAAGGTCAAGAATCAACTAGTCCCCAGAGCTTTCAGAACAAGGATGGGTCTTCAGGCTCTTCCATTTTGTTACTGCGATATCCAGACTTGAAAGACAATTGAATTCTGTTGTTTGAAGGCAATTGGTTTGTAATTATTTGTGACAGCAGCCTCTGCAAACTAACATAGCAATAATTTTTGGATGAGTTTGCTGATATTTTTCTGTTGTTGTTGTTTGTTTGTTTGAGACAGGGTTTCTCTGTGTAGCTCTGGCTATCCTAGAACTTGCTCTGTATAACAGGCTAGTCTCAGACTCTGAGATCCACCTGCCTTTACCTCCTGAGTGCTGGGACTAAAGGTGTATGTCACCCTGCCCAGCTCACACAGTAACCAAATGAACCTTTTTTTTCAAGTGCTTACTAATTGTCATGATTCTCATTAATGTCTGGACATCTACTCTATTGTTCCCCATTCTGATTCTTTAAAGACTAAGCTCTGTTTTTATCACTACTGAAAAAGGTACAACTTTCACCCTTCTCAAAGTTCAAATTTTTACTTCAAAGACTTTAGAAAAACTGATCAATATTTTAAATTAAAGAAAGAAAGAACAAACTTCTCCACTATTAAATCACCACAAAGAATGCCTTCAATCAAAAAATGCTCAAGCCTTGGCATAGTGGCTTACGACTCCAGAAAATATAAACCTCTGCTCTACAAATATCTAGAAAAGAATAGGATTAAATATGCCATTAAATCTTCATGCAATATGATGTGTATATGCTTCATGCATAATCTATTTATTCTGAATAACTTTTTAATAATCTGTTTTGAGTAGCTAATTAATATTTCATATGTAGATATCGTGTGTGTGTGTGTGTGTGTGTGTGTGTGTGTGTGTGTGTGTGTACATGAGTACAAATACCCATGAAGGTTGGAGGCATTGGATCTCCTGGAACAGGAATTTGAAATTATTTGTTAACTTGATGCTGAGAATCAAATGCAGGTCCTCCAGAAGAACAGCAAATTCTCTTAACCTCTGAGCCATCTATCCCACCTTAAGAAACATTAGACTCTTAACCCAAAGAATATAAATGTAAAACAACCTGTGTCATTTAGTTCAGTCACCAAGACTTCTGCATATTTTGATCCTGTTGACCCTTTGGTGGAAAGACCATCGTATTTCCCTGTGATGTGATTCTTTTGAAAACATACTGCAAGTCCCTGGGAAACTAGGACTGCCTACAGAGAACCTGAAATGCTTGCTTTTGTTTTGGTGTGAATACGAAGTGCAGATCATCATCCCCATCTAGTGATTCAATGTACACTCAATCAGCTTTACAGCACTGCCATAAATATTTGCCATCTCTAGTAGCAGATTTTACCCCTGTCAGGCTGACAATCTGCATCTCTTGTTAATTGAGGGAGAACTGACAAGAACAAAACCGAAAGAAGTATAATACTATCTGATTGCAAGATATCATCCAAAGCCAACGATATACTGCCATAGAAAGAGACATACAGAGCAATGAAACAGCACAGATAACCCCAAAATACATCTATGTACTTATGCTTAAATGATTTGGGTATGCAACAAGCATAGCAAGAACACACAGCTGGAAAAGCGTAATGGTCTCTTTGATAACATGGATCTGTAAAACAGGATGTGTACATGCAAAACTATGGATTTAAACTTCTATTTCACACCTTACACAAAATCAAATTATTTAACACATGAAGGTAAGATATGAAACTTTAAATTTGCAAGAGTCATGTAGAAAAATAGGAGGAAAGCTTCATGCATATTCTCTAACTCAATTTAGCTCTTCCTGGATAAACTACCCTCAAACAGAAGTGCTAAATGGTTTATAGAACATATTAAGTAGTGTTCCCCAAGAGGGTCATAGCCAATAGCCTTTTTCTGAAAAACAGCAACATAAGTTATTATTATTATTATTATTATTATTATTATTATTATTATTATTATTCCAGGAATTGCTTACACAAATTCATATAATAGTAACAATTGCTATATATAATACATATTATATAATGTATATAATATAATAATAGCAACTATTTTAAGTCTAGATACACCGATAACAACACTAAGGCACAGAGAGGTTATGTAAACTGCCTACAATTACACAACAAAAAAGTGGCTAAGAAATCTCTTCAGGCCAATTCAGGCAACACTGCACCACAGTAGAGTAACTGCCAACGTTTATCCCAGGGTGAGTCGTACGCCTATGGGAAGTCAAGCCAGTTTGCTTATTAAGTATTATTATATAAACATCTTCTTCAAGGAAAAATGAATGGAAAAAGAATTGCTGCTTATGTGACAAGTGACATAAGTGCTTCAGAAGGGAACACACTCTAAAGCTGCTATTCGATACATGTAAGACAACTATTATTTGTATTAATCATTACAATTTGGGATTCTGTATCATGATTGTTTTAGAAATGCATTAATTCAGTTTTCTGTTTCAATTTAATAAAACTGACATAACAAATCATAAGAAAAAATTGTGGAAAGGGTTATGTAAGAAAAGAGTTAAACTTCATTCACCAAATACATTGAAAAACAGCTCTTAGCCCTTTGTTACAAGATAAGCAAAGGGCCTGGCATGGTGGTCCACATCTTTAATCCCAACAGTCAGGAGGCAGAGGAAGGGCCAGGCAGATCTCTATGAGTTTGAGGACAGCCTGGTCTATACAATGAGTATAGTGAGTTCAAGGACAGTCAGGAATACATAGCAAGATCCTGTCTTAAAAAAAAGAACTAACAACAACAGCAATAAATATAAAATTCAATCAACTGGGAATTGATTTGACAGAAGCTCCAAGTTACAGTACTGAGTGGAAAAAAGTAAACAGGTTGGGAAAATAACTCTGTCAGTTAAATGCCTGCCTTGCCAGTATGAGGGCCTGACTTAGATTCCTGGCACTAACTTAAAGCAGACCATGGTGGTTCATACAGGTAATCCCAGAGTCGAGTGGCTTAGTGAAATATGGACATAAGTCAAATTCTTTGGGTTCAATTGACAGTCAGTCTAGCCAATGAGAGCCACTTTCTCAATAAAAAGGAGGACAGCTTTTGAGCAATGACACCTGAGGTAGACCTGTGTCTGTACATGCATACACATGGACACTAGCACAAAGATATTTGTCCACACATGCACACATGCTCGTAAACACATGCATGTATGTACACACACATAATAAGAAGCTAAATGTATACTTTTAAGTTTATTATATTTTAATATAATATGAGCTCATTGTTGTAAAAACAAAAACAAGCAAAAATATCAATATAAGGCTATGTAAACATAAAAATACTTCTAAAAGAATCTCAAAGAAACTGCTAAAAATGATTGTTTGTAGAATGCCTGAGAGTGTAGTTAAAATTTAAAGAGATGAAGGAGGTATGCACAAGAGGTTTGCTACAAAAAGTTTCATAGCATTAAAAAAAGAAGAAGAAAATCCATAGTAATCAGCTTGGGTCAGTGTGCTTTGAGAATTCTAGAGCTAGAAGCAAAACCAAGCAAAGCCTTAGATCAGGAGTGTCAAAATCAGAGCAAGTAGACACTTATTGTCAAGCATATGAATCAGGACATTTTCAGCACTGAGCTTGGATAAACCTTTAGATGTCTTCTCAAGTCCAAGCTCCAGGCAGCCACCAATGATAAACAAAAACTGACCAAAGAAATGGAAGTTGTTCAGCTTTGAGAACTGGAATCACAAACTAGCCTGAGCAGAGTCTATAAGAAGTGTGTTTGAAATACCATTATTGAGCTTCAAGGGAGAATTGCTGGGGGTATGAATTAATGGTGGATTCAAATAAAAGATTCCTAAATGGAAGAGACTAGCTGCCCTGGACTGAAAGATTAGACTCCAAGTATCTTTGGGTCTGTTTTTCTAAAGCAACTAATATAGTTTTAGCCTCAGTCTTTCCTATCTGAAATTAAAATCTCTACAGGACGAGCCATTATAAATGAGCATATTCACTTAGCAAACCTGGCTTTTCTGCAACACTCTTATGAAGCTTACGCATTCCCATCAATCAGGTGGTTTGGTTTGGCTTTGCCCTCACAACCCGAAGAGCCAGATCATGCAGATATTGCCAGGCCCTATTGTGTCATTAAACAGTTCTGGTTGCTAAGCAATTTTTTGTTTTTCCTAGAATCACATAAAAGATCAGGCTGAAACTGCACAATGGTCTAGGGCTCCCAATAATCAACTAATCAACTTCAGTCTTTTTTCTTTTCTATTTTTTCTTTTGTTTGTTTTTTGTTGTTGT